>NW_019213761.1:477748-516679 GCF_002532875.2 Varroa jacobsoni
ATATACAACAGTACTACTTGATATTGTCAAATAAAGAGGAGAAATGAAAATTACGAGTATCAGTTCGAATTGTTTCTGAGCTTTTTGTGACGATAGGTATTGATTTAATCAACTGAATGTGTAGTATCATTTTAACACAAAATTAGCTACTCTGATGGCGGGTTTGGTGGGTCGCCGGATTCCCAATCGTAAGTCTCGGCTTCAATTCGCTGCTGGGTCTTAATGTTCCTTTTTACATTTCTAACTGGGTTTCGAATTTAGATTTATTCCGTACTTACGTAGGTCCTATTCGGAAACTAACTCTACCGCATCACACGTTTTATTGCTAAGTGAAAGGGTAGTGAGCATCACATATGTCTTTAATCAAAGCGTCTTATTAATTAACATCATATCTCTGAGATATCAATATCTCATCCAATTTGAAAATCGCGCGGTATGTTTCCTAGTCAGCTATTTCTATGTTTTTGCTTTTGATAACTAACTTATAACAAGATGAACCGTTTTAGACTCAACATCATTCTATAGTTTTATTCATTAACGAAACATCGTTTATCACAATTGGAGGTTATAAAAGGTCTAATGGTGAGAATACAGGTTTTGACAACTTTTTGACGTAAACTCATATTAGACGGTTGTTTATAGCACTCATTCCGGAGTTCTATTACAAACGTTTGGTAATCAAAAGGCTTGAACTTTGAGGTAGATGCGCTCTAAGTTTTTGGGGCGCTGTCTTTCCTTGTCTATAAACAACAGTAACCTTAACGAAATCGTACGCCCGCAAATGTTAGTCTGAGATATAAAATGTCTAAAGAAAACGAGATTCCATACGTATATGCATCTCTCAACTTTGTTGTGACTATGTGACCTCTCCGACCACCCGTCGCTGGGTGCGCACTTCAAAGCCATTGATTCATTTATACCACAATATATCAAAAGTGGCCTGGTCGAAAAGTGGGATTATAACATAAGCAAAGAGTCATGCTACATTGAGACTAAAATTGCTGCAGATCGTATCAAAGCTGACATAAGGTTCGGCGGAACGCCCAACTGTGAACTTGAAACCACGTTTTTTTACTTTACCAATTGTCCTGACAACCTTTTGTATTAACAATGCATATATAAAGCAAAAATACGCTCACGCGTAACCGTAACATAATAGCATAAAGGGTCCACGCACTTATTGTGAGGTGAGAATATCGCCTCTCAAGAAAAAGCCAGTAAACGATAAAAATGATTCAGACCAAAAATGGGTTCAGTGATTTTTGACGATTAGCGTTAACTTTTATTGTGTGCATTATTCATTCAGGTCGCATGAAAAAGGCCAGTTTTACAATGATCCTATAGTAGTTTTACTGAGAGTTGCCCGCCACTCTGAAAGCTCTTACAACACGCAGACCATTCCCACAGAGGTGTTTAGCTACCAAATGCAACATGTGGAAGCCATGTATCCCTTACCTGTTGCTGTAGAGACATCTCGTTCTACAGCTCGAGATACAAAAGCAACAACTTGAGGAAACAACGGGTACCTCCGAATTCTAAAAGATAGGTTGCACCATAAGGACAATTTGTTAGCGTCAGGAATGAATCCCTGCCTAGGACGACTTTATTACAGTGTTGTATGATGGGGGCTGATCGTTTATAAGTATGGGATGAAATCCCGGAGTGGCCGACTGCGTGTAATCCGGCGACAGGACGACGTTCGTCTGCGGCAGATACATTTCACCGACATCCGCCTGCGGATTCACGTGAATGGTTGTTGTATGCGTAGGACCATTTGGTATTACTGAACCTAGAGTGGCAAACAATAGGAACAGAACGAAACACATAAAAAACACGCCTACGTAGGCAACAAACCTATATACACTACGGGGGAGGCTCGACGAAATGTAACAGCACAATGATTACGTGAAGCTTAATTTTGTTACACAATGATAGACTGCCATATCCGAGTGAAACTAATAATGTATATATGGTGAAAAACTTTCGGCCGATTGACCCTGTACACACGCAAGGTTTCGAGCATGGGCAGGCACATCCTGCGAGAACTGCGTAAACTCCGACATAACCTCCAAAATTTCCAGTACTTCAACACATTATTGACCTCTTATATTTCCGAATTTTAATCTAAACCCAGTCTTTCATACTTACCTTTTGAAAGCTTGGTCGTGAAGCATAAAGCGTACAAGCCCATCAGTGCCACGACGATAAAAAGCGCGTAAGCAATTGTTACGAGCACTTGCAACTTCATGATCCAGCCGACGACGAAGCACACCAAAGCGACCCCAAACAGTACGGTGGAGCCGCTTAACTTTTGTGCCCAAGAGGAGCCTGGCATCGTGTGTACGTGGGGTATTACAAGGACATCCAGTTTAAGGCGTAGAGAAACGGTCAGACGCTCGTTAGGTAGGTTAGGAGCGAGAACCTTAGCATAAGAGGTCCTAGCAACCTGAATGAATTACCATCGCCGAATTACATCGTTTGGAACTTAATGTGGTCAACTCAATTTGAGCTCTGACGCCGATTCTGTCTGAAACGCATACGAATCAAAATTCTGTATTATACGACTCAAGTCTTTTTCAAGGTTGAGGTGGTAACCTATCTGTGATTAAAACAGCAAGAGGTACGAGTTTGTTTTGAGTACAGGTGACATTATGTCAAATATCTCGGCACATGTCTACGCTTGTAAAACCATTGTAATCCGGTTATAGTGTATGGAAGCGAGAGTTTAAAGAATACTTGACGGCCACACAGTCTTCTTTGTATTTGATATTTGTATGTTAAACCAGTGACGCATACATTTTATGTAGCCGATATACTTTTTATACAGCGTATTATAAGCCCAGCAAGATCAAGCTTATGTGTTTTGTTTCATCTAATAATAACATAATCAACAGGTCATTCATTGAAGCCAGTTCCTTGAAGTTAGATGTTCTAGCCCCGAGCAAAACAACAGCTTTAATCGACAGAAAAAGGAAAAAAAAAGTACACGTTTGCTGTTTCTGTAGCTGTGGTCAATTCTGGAAATATGAGGTCGTCCCCAGCTACAAATACGATCTTTGTACAAATACGAATACTACCATTATCTGCGGAACGGCATCTCAGAAGACGAAGTACAACATCTGCGATGCAATTTTTGTCTAGATAAACTTCAGTTGTGTTGATCAACACCAAGTTCCTACTTGCCAAATTTACCCATCCGCCAACCTAAAATACTTTCCAGTGTTTTGAGTGACACAAAGCCAATGATTCGTCCGTTTGTGAAGTTATCGTAAGTCGAATGTTCCTATACTGAAAATTACGGCCATTACCGATCACGGCACAGCCATAGCACCATAGCACCATAACACCATAGCACGGATTGTCAGTATCAGATAAACAATGTCGCTATGAAAATTTAACGATTAATCCGTCTGTCGTGACGGATTTCGTCTGATTAAATGTAACCAAGCCCAAGAGCATGTAGTCTGGATTACCCCATAAGCATCGATGTCTGTTTAAGCTGCGCCATCCAAGGTGCTATGCAATTCACTGCCGTTCTTTAGGCACCTACCCAGTTTCCACTGTAATACTATATTTGGCAAAGCATTATAAAAATTGCAAAAACTATTTAAGTTTGTCAAAAACATGAAAAAAGAATATTAGTTGGTGAATACCTACGCTCGGAGCTGCTTCTTTACTCTGATATACTCATTGACAAGCAAAAACATTACTGAACGGGCATACCGTGCTCACCACGCAATACATATATGTGACCTTCGAAGACGTGAGACACAAGGAAAAATTCTGTCAAAAAACGAAGCCTTATAGCTGCGCCTGTAAAAATTCTCATTAAGTTATCGCCGTTCTGCCGAGGTTATAGCAACATGCTTGGTGATCCAGCAAGCTCTAGTAATCTTATGACATGGGCAAATATATCAGTAATAATTACAGAGCGATACGAACTCACGTCCGCATTACAGCTGGCCTAAAAGCTGGACAAACAAACGGCACGCGTGTCATTAGTAGCGTTTGAAATGAGACGCTTTTTTAGATACAGGCAAATGACGTCAATCTACGAATTGTGCAAATGCCGCTGTCCAGCGCGTTAGTCAGACCTGGCCTGCTACCTTTCAGTTCCAATCAGTATAGGTGCTCGATCTGGCCAGCTCTAGAGGCTTCTAAAGTAACCTTTACTATAAAATTGAACACCTACTAACAAATGAGAGCATTGGTATTATTATTTAGTGAGAGATGATCGCCTGTTTACTGATGAACTAGGAAAAGATACGTGGGGAAAACGCAGCTACGTATTGTAAGTCAAGTAAAAATCATCGTAGAATCATTACTAAGTATTTTATTTGCATCATTCTGTTGTTGCATGCTTTGAGTTCTTAACAAGCGTTTTTTGTGGAAACTAAATCGCCTCTACGTATAAATTCCCAAGACAGATATCTCGGCAGGGCAAAGTATCTCTTTTACTACGAGAAAGAATGAGATGTTCATGCATCTCTCTGTCTTGATTACAAAGTAAATATGACCATTCTATCATCATGTCTGTGGAGTAGTACCGGTACAGATGGCAAACAAACAAGCAGATAGTAATCAAAGGAGCATGATTCCATCAAATAGCAAAATCGTTTCATCTACGGATGTCGCACCTTTTTTTTTTTTGTTTAGGTTAGAACCTGTCAACTCTGAAACAGCCGATTTCAGCCCTGCCACTGAATCCTTCTAGCCAGTCATCGATAGATCAACCTGGCTGTTCGTAGAAAATCTCTCGTAATATGCAAATCTATACTGCAATCGAACTAAGGACAGCAAATTCTCCGAAACATGACAGGGCGTAAAGCCAACGTTTAACTATTGTTACTTTATCGCTATCGCAGCTATTTTTTCTAGCTTCTGCTAGCGCTATCTTTGGAAGCCGTCGACGTCTGCGGTCCCATGATACAGATGGCACTGTAGGTAAAAATGCGACCAACTCAAGGTATTAGCAAACAAGGACAGGAGCGAGTAAAAAGCCTTTTGCAAGACACGGATCGCTAACACAGAAATCTAGCTTTTCATAAGCTAACAAATTAAACTCACTTGTTTCTTAAAGCATCTAGAAATCTGCCGCTATTAGTGATTATGTCACAGGTATAATGTATACCCATCGAGCGATTCAGCGCATCCATTTTACTAGAAACCGCCAAACTTCTCCCGGAAGTTCTCTTAAAAGGTTAATCAGCGTTGTCACAGTGGTCATAGTTGTAGTTCCACATCGCTAACGACACCTGTCTCTTGATCGAAGTGCTAACCGTAATCTTTCAGAGCAGCTCTGAGTACCAGCTGCGATGGCATGGTATGAACATTGGAGAACGCATTTAAAAGGTCGACGTCATAAACAGTTACAGAATCGCTTACGAAGGCTGTGACTGAGCGATAGCATTAGCAGTAATAACAATGGCGGCGGCGGCAGCGGCAGGAGTACCGATAGGGAGAGGCCAGACCGTCACGATGGAATCTTGCCACGGTACGCGGCTTGAGGTCGAGATAGTGGCGAACGGCAGGCGGCTGCGATGTGACGATCGTGGCAGTACTGGCGCCAGAAACAACTACCCGCGCTGAGCCGTCGGTTGAACAGCAAAACACCAACATCACCAACCGTAGGGCCATTGGCAGGGTACACAGCAATGGACAGTGCGTAACCGAGCAGCCCGCACCGTGAAAGGGGCAAGGGAGCGGCTGTCGACAGACGACAGCGTCGTTCTGCCATCACTGTCACTGTTATTGTTTGCAGGCGACAGTCTTTTCTAGGGAGAGTTTGGGTGGGCGCCGGCTGGCGGACATGTAGCAGGCACGCGTGCATGCGCACTCTTAGGATAACGAAGTTCTGCAGCGGCTAGGGGTGCCTAAAACGATAATAACATTAATATCATCAACAACGAAAACAATGACAACGATTCGGGCTTCGACAATGTTCGCGATCGAGTCGCGATAAAACGGAACGCGTGCGCGACTTAATCTGATAGGACTGGAACCATCTTCTCTGTAATTACTGATAACGGTGATAAATATCATTCGGTTTGCCTGCCCATCAACGTAATCGGTGTCGATGGCGATGACGTCATCGATGCGCTAGCAGCGCGTGACGTTAGCGTCCAACTCATCAGACATTGTCATCGCTTTGCTGGAACTTGAGCCGGATTTTCGCTGTGTTATTGCATACGTGGCAGTATACTTGGTTCACTATATAAACATAGCACTCTGGGGCCAGACGAGTGACTGAATCGTTTACAGTTGATAGCAGTAGTGATCTCCTAGCGATTACGCTTATGGAACTGTGAATGGTATGGAACGGGTATGACTATTTGTACGTTTCAACTTTTCGGAGCAATCCGAACGAACGGGCCTCTAGATGAACTTCGTTTGCCGACCAGTCTGCAGCGATATATAATCGATCGTTGTATCACTTATCGAAATTAAACCATATATAGTACGGACGATAGCTATCATCAATCAATATATACACAAGTGAACTATCCAGTATTAGGGCAGGTGCGAAGGCAACCCCTTGCACAATCGGAACAGCAATTCGCTTGGGGGAATACGTATAAATCAATCGAATATCTATGCATCGTATGTGTAGTACTTGCACATAACGGCTGTACACAGCAGGTCGAAATACAAATAAGTTTAAAATTAACTTATTGATCACAGCTTTCCAAGCGGCCACCAATCCATAGACCCATAGTTCTTTATGGTATAGCCGCAGCACATACTATGGGTTTCGCGCGGTTCGGTCATTACAGGGTTTGGACGATGAAAAAAAATGATAGTATATGAGAGTTTGTGAAGCGCTATAGGAGCAATGATCGAGATGGTACCCGCTACAAAGATATCACTATCAATTCTCATAGAAAATTATTGTTCTGATATTGTACTACGTTAGCTCACGATCGTGTTTTTGTTTGCAGCTCACAGGGGAAGTAGCATTTGTCTACCGACCACTCAAAGCTTCTGTCTCATACTGGACAGCTGTTTCTCGCAGCGAGCAAAACTCAGCATAAGCGCGTGCTAACAAGAACAAGAGGACAAATACCGAGTGCTTGTAACGAGATTTGATTGTGTTATGGTATAAGTACTTAAACTAATAAAGTTCTTAAGCTATCAGGGTGTATCTGTTGTAGCGTAAGTTAAAGGTGTGTCATACACCATCAGTTAAGCAAAAATAACACAAGCCGTCACTATTCTTATTTAGTGCGTGAGCATACAATATAATAGCAGACTAAAATCATTCGAGTCGGCTTGGGGCACGTCAACGTCTCAGGCAAGGAACGGACTTTATTGTCGACCAGACGGGCGGACATTATCAACCGTAACACACACACAGACACACAGACACACACACTGAAGATACACTGAGCTGTGTTTGACAAGTTACAATTTCAACATGGCACTATAGCGTTAACAAACTACGTATACCAATTCTACATTATCTAACTTGTGTTTCCATTTGAGAGAGGCAATTTATTTAGCTTTCTAATAGAAGATTCTTCTTCTATTAGAAAGCTAAATAAGACACTTTTTTCTATCAGTTTTGAAGTAAAGACACTCATATAAATGGCGCCTTCATATGGTATATGCCACTTAAGAAATCTTGTCCAGTTAAAAACCTAAGGATTAGATTTACGTTTCCGCCTAACACGTTTCTTTATGTATATAGCCATAGATGAAGCTTATCCAAAATCATTACTGCTGAAATCTCCAAGTCATCACTGTGGTCTAGTAAGCAATTGACTGTATGGACACTTACTGCGGCACATTAGCTGCTGTTTCATGTGAGCAACAGCCACATGTCTATCTCCATTGTGACCTGGTCGGATAATTTCATATATCTAAATTTGCGTGTTAGCTAGACATAACTTGACCTCCTCAAATCCAGTCGACACATTAATGATTTTTCGCAAATTACATATTTATAACAGGACGTTGTACGAAGAGGTCAGGCTAAATGTTTGCTTGTCATTACCTCCACATACGATCCGTTTGTGGTCAACTTACATATGAAACGATCGAGAACTAATGGCCAAAGTAATCCAGAAAAGATGCAGAGTTTTTCTCCAACATATACATTGAATATTAGATTTTTTATCCACTGGCTAGCGGTATAATGCTGACACTTATTTTAATGTAACACTGAAATCGGCGCTGTAAAAGTGGTATAGATGTAAACATACTACAATACAATTAGTTTGGTCGCTTGCCACAGATGGCGCCACAGGCGAAGCAGAAGTGCTTTGGTCAGGACACACGGTCAGTCGTTAAGCAGTTGAATCCAAACACGTCTACAGGAGGACGCCAGCTTCGGATTCATACGGTAGAGATATTTGCGGTATGCATCTTCATCTCGATTCTATGCGTTTCTCCCGAGGCAAGTACATGACAAAACCCCTTTGGAAGTTGGCTCGGATGACACTGCCGAAGTTGTAAGATTATACGTACAGATCGGCCATAAATGAACTAGCCATCTGACTATTTCCGCCAATAAAATAGGTCGCATTTCTAGAGCACGGCGCCTGACGTCCACTTGATCTGAGATCATTCGAAGGCACCAGATAGTAGCGAAAGTCGACTTCTGAAAGACTGTATGAACGGGATAGCATGAAAATATCTAAAAAAAATTACGAAAAACAGACAGAGTTCTCTATAGAATGAGCATCTTTCATAGTAAGAATTGGTTAGTTTTAGTAATATTGCCGTTTTTAATTTTTATTGGCTACTGCCAATGAAATAGGCCGAGAAAATAGGCTTTTTGCAACAGTTACGTAAAAATACAAATAGTTCTTCTTTAGGTAATATTTTCTCTAGTTAGTTTTTTGCTTTTTGTGATTTAACTTATTCGTTAAAGTTTTGATTTGTCTGCGTGCCAAAGAACGGATGTGTGGTGAGTTAATAGTTTTCAACTTCAATTAGCTGTTCGTTAAATATGTCAAAGGACTACGGATTGAAGATTGAAACTTTCGCTTGTCATTACAAAACATACCTTGGCCATCCCCCCCCCCCATATCTAAAGGTTCGCCTAATTATTTGTTAATACCTGTACTACAAGACCTGTGACACAAACGACAATGTATAAAGCCAGTAAAAGAAGCTTTCTGGTGAAAAGTGGTGTCCTCCAAGAAAATGCACTGTATAATTCCTACTATAAACACAAATAGCTTACTACCTCCTAAATGTCAGGAAAAGTACTGACCTGTCTTGCTTTTCGAACGTTCAGAGGGACATTTGATCGTAAAATCTTGAAATACGTTTGAGTTCATGACAACACATGTCTTGTGAGCATAGCTCGTACGTGATATACTAGATTTTTAGGTAGCGTAGCGGACGTGGACGGTAATAAAATGATTTTGGTAAAATCGGACTCTTGTGGATATGGATGTCAATATGCCTAATAATAGAAGTTCTGAAAAAGGACGGATCGTTTTCGTAATTAAATGATTTCTCATTCACTTTCACAGACACCCGGCGAAAAAGGATCGGCAGCCGAACACAAAATAGAATAAACATTAAAGTATTTTTTAAACGCAATACCCACCAATCGAAAACACGTTGCGTATCCGTTAGAAATTAATACAACGCCGTTTATTTTTCGCCTATGTACATTTTGGTATTTGCTGTGCGGCCGGCTGGCTAATGTCACGCGGTGTCTGTTAATGCTAGAGAAATAAGTTACACGAGATAGCAGAACCTTATATTCGCACGATAATCGATTGCTAAATATCTATCATTATACATATTATATTCTATAGGTCTGCGAGTGAAAAAGCGTTCTTTGTCGGCCAATTTCAAAGCGGTTTATCTACAGAATCAGGAAAAACACCTACCGTTCTAGAACGCTTTCTCAATAAATTGACTTTAAGGCAACGTCTATTGCTCACTGGGCTAACATTGTTCCAGACTAAGGTTTTTGATTTAGCAAGATCCATCTTAAGCAGGTCGATCGTGATGATATGAGCATCGAAGTGGCCCAAATTACTTGACAGACATCTAAGTTCGTTAGGAGTAATCATAAGAAGCGGCGTTTGAGTAGCCCGTATAGCCAGGCAAATAACCCATTGAACCTACGGACGGGTACGATCCCATAACAGGGTTTACTGATTGTGCATAGATCGAATACAGCGAATCCTTCAAATTCGCCTTGCTATCCTGGGACGATATCGGGCCAGTTGACGACTGCGCGTATAGAGAATAGAGAGAGTCCCTCCGCTGGTTCTTGTTGTCCTGCGCTGAAATAGAGGGGTTGGTAGATGAGTGAACCGGTGGAGGCGACAGTGATGACTCCTTAATATCATCCGAAGACGAGTAGGTTGACTCTGGAGATCGCATCGATGAGCTGTTGAGCTGGCTTCCGATGTAGTTCATGTATGGCAATGTAAACGGATTGTAGGGACTGTTTTGGATCTGCGACATGACGTCCTGTTGCTTCGAGCCCATGCCGGTGATGTCGTTAGCATTAGGGAAGCCGGCTTGATTATTATTGTTGGCGCTGCTGTGGTTGCCGTTAAGCTGACCTGGCATATGCGGCGCGCCGACGCCAATAGGAGGGCTTACCGAAGCCGCTGGTTTTGGCTTGCGACGAGGACGATATTTGTATTCAGGATGATCACGCATATGCTGCTCGCGCAGCCGTTTGGCTTCATCAATAAATGGTCTCTTCTGCTCTTCGCTCAGAGCCTTCCATTCGGAACCAAGACGTCGTGAAATTTCGCTATTGTGCATCTTCGGGTTTTCCAGAGCAATTTTACGTCGCTGGGCACGTGACCACACCATAAAGGCGTTCATCGGACGTCGAATGTGGTCTGGACCTCGGCGTGATGAACCAACAAATTGGCTTTGAGGATTCACCGAAGGGGAAGAAGCACTCGAAGTGACACTTGAGTTGATGTTATCTGGAGATGAGGGTGCACTATCGTCAGAAACGTCGTAGGCGAGGGGCGATGCTGCTACAGACGAAAGCTGCTCCTGTGTTGACGACTGAATTGAGCCACCAGGGAAGGCCATGGCTCCATTGCTATTTAGGGCATGGCCGTTACTGGAGTCATTGCTTGAGTTGTTGTTTTGCTGGTTGAACGCCTGTTGATTGAGCTGTTGCTGGTACCCTGCCATCTGTCCCATATGAGACATCTGGCTGGCCATTAGGTGACCCATCTGCATTGAACCCATGAGACCCATGGGCCCCATTTGCATCGGGGACATCATCATTTTAACCTGACGTTAGGCGATCGAGGTAAAAGACGGCGTAACAATCAATATCTAGTCCACACAGAAAATGCCGCTTAGTGATCACTTAACGCAGCTTCACCTATGAGTCTTCTTACGCTGTTGTCCTTCGCGTTGTCCACCGATTGTGCGGACCTCGTTAAGTTTGTTGTCGCTTAGTCAGTAGGTTAGGTGGGTGACAAGCTTTAAAGTCAGCAATTTCCTTTTATAACCCAGAGAACCAGGACCGAATTCCCTTTCCCTTGCGAAGTTGTCGCGCCAAGGTGGGGCTTCGGACCTCGAACCCGTGACGTCACTGGCTCCTCCCTTCGCGGCGGATAGAGTTCGAGGTCCTAGTTGTGCTAACCAGGCCACTAGAGCATCATCGCTCCTGACCGAGAACCGAGTTCTCGAGATTCGGTGCAACCTCCCTGTTGAACCAACCTGCTCGTATTGTACCTGAACCATGCGCTCAAAGCTTGCTTGAGACGAACTCGTCGAATAAAAAGCAACAGTGGTCCCGGTCTGTTTGGTAGGCCGGCTATGTTGTTGAGATCTCGTTGTAAGGAAAAACTTTTTTGTTGTTCTGTTCATTGTACCTTTGTCGTTCGATGGCAAACTAACGGGACTTAAGAAGCTATTCTTGCACTTTTTGTTCAATAGGCAAATAAGGCATCGGTGATATTGAGTAGAGAGGGGTATATAAGAGAGGGGCAGTTATTGCAGTTCAGCACTTGTACAGGATCATTGTCGCTTAATTGTTGTTGTTGTTGTGATAAGTCACGTGACCAACTTGGGCGCCGGAGTTGTCTGCAGACAAATAGTCGATTACCACGTTCCGAGTCAATGGCTAATGCGGATCGGGTAAAGCTTCCTTTCCTAATTGCTGAAACTGTTGGAAATGTACTATATTGTATACTATATTATATATACTACGATATTATTGAACACATAGTTCGATACGAACTGGGTAGTTGAGAGCATTTTTTATTGCTTGCCGTATACTAATATTATGCTAACTCAATAGATTACACGGCGGGTCTTTAAATGCGGTAAAAGGTAAACTTTGCAGAGCTGCCCCAAAGGCAAGCACTGCCAAATGTTGAACGGGCAGCGCGCTATAAATAAAATCCTACATATCTAACGGTCTTCAATCAATGATCTCAGCTAATTTATTGACTGAGTAGCCTAAGCAGAGTAGACTATATGACACACGGTCTACTATGGCCCTATAGCAAAACTTTCTCAAGTATAAAATTAGTTAACTATACACATCCTGTAAAGTGATTATAGATTGAAAAACACGCACTTTATAGATTGAGAATTCAATGAATTTCATCCAAAGGTTGTTCTTAATCAGACGTGAAGTTCAAGTTCATTTTAGAAGTTTGTGTTATCTTTCATAACCAAATCTAAATCATACTAAGCGAAATGTCATATAAGGAAATTCAGCTTTATTTCTCATCTATAGAAATGCGTTAGCTAACAAACTCGTCAATACACGTATAACGTTTCCAAAACTACAATCGATGGTCAACGATAAGTTCTCTAATTCGCACAGTTTGTTCAACAGGAGTAATTTGGTAAGTTGCGTGAAACTGGCATATGTGCTCAGTAATACAGGCATTCAATGCAGCCAGCCCAACGACCTTGCACCTACTGGACGTCATCTTTTCATTAAACATCTATTTAGGCCCCGCGTCCAAATCTGCTCGTTGTTTCTAGTGCATTTGTTCTCTATCAGTCATGCTTCTTATTGTGACACAGGGACAAACGTTATACACTATATTCGAATAGATGGTGCTTATAACCTAGCCTAGATGGCAATTCCTGCATCAGCATCAACTACCCAGTGTAGTTTTTCGCAATAGTTGCGGGCAGCCATCGGCACTGTAAGCGTTGACATGTATACAATCATCAGCTACGCACGATGGACGACGGGATATTCCAGCAGCGTTGGCTAGATAGTCAACAAAACTCTAGTACAGCAAAACACGGACCAGTTCAGCTTGGACTATCAGAATACAAAGAAGAAAGAGCGCACGCAGGAGACGGACAAAGGTGGGCTAAAGGTACGCGTAGCGGCCTGCTCTCTCGGAGGCTGTGTCTCTCTTTTCGTCTCTCGGTGCCTTCTCCCCTCCCCTCTCTCTCTCACTGTCTCTCTGCGTGTGTGCGTCTGCACGAACGTCACCCTAAATTCGCATCTTGTTGAGGTCCAGCGAACTGTGGAGCGGTCGGTACTTGTCTCGGTGCTATATTACTTCATGTCTTACCGTATAGCCTATGGTAGGACTGCTTTTGCTGCTCTGAGGTCGTGGGAGTCTCGGTCTTTATGCCAGGCAGTACGCGTTGACTACCATCTAGTCTATCGCTCGCTCACTCACTCGTCCATTCGTTCATCTTCTTTTTCTTTCAGAGCAACTCTGGTGTTGCTCGCTGGTTCGCAATTCAACAATGGCACGGACTCAGACTGTCCTGTCTATTGGGCTTTTCTGCTGCAAGGAGTTAGCGCACAGAGCCAAAGAGCGACCGCAAGCAAGCACACAAGGAGACTTATCGAAGCCTACCAAGACGAGGAGAAACGAAGATTTCGAGCAGCGGTAGCAGTCTCAACTTTAACCAGATCTGCGAGGCGACTACGACGACGACGGCGGCGGCGGCGGCGGCGGTGGCGGCGGCCCGCGTGCCTTTGCTAGGGCTCCTCGGACAGCTTTCGGATAGATTGAGTTGCTTTGTCTGCAAGGCTGACATCCACCGACGTCTACCAGGCATCTTCGTTTTCAGGCGCAGTTCGCCACATTCGCAGGCAAAGCCTACCCACCCGCCTGCCTGCGAGGCAGCGCACTCTGCTTTACTGGCCCGTCCATCTCTGTCTACCTTGCATCTACCCTCTCGTCGTTGTAGTCATCGATGCGAGAGACGACAACGCCGGCTCGCCGCGGCCGCAACTGCCCAGACCAGGCCAGTCACGGACCAGTTGCTGGGCTGCCTACGACTATGCGCATCGTAGTAGTATGTTGCATTGTTGTCGGGAGGGGCCTCTGTCGGACGTTGCGGGCTGCGATCGGTTCGGTTCAGTCCGATCATACTTTTTCGACCAGAGACCTCAAGATCCTCAGCTTTGCTCTCTACCTCGTGAGCTCTTTTTTCTTTTTCACTCTCCCACTAGATTTCTTGTGAATTGAGGAACTGAGGGGGAAGTTAGCGACGGGGGCAGCAGAAGGTCAGCTCAAAGCCATGAAATTGGACACTGCACGTTGGCGAAGAATCGAAGTCATGTCGTTGACGATGTATACGGAATTAGTTCGTCGAGTTCGACTTTGGCGGTGACGGCGATGGCGAGTGACCAGCGCATACGGTTGAGAGAAACTGGGCCCTACCAGACGCCTCCGCCGCTCGGTACCTCAGCTATTCAACCTGTGCGTCTATGTAGATCAGTTTTGTCTGGTATTTCGCGCACAGCGTGGGCGAACCGATAACACAGCGGACGCTGACAGATGTATTCCGGGTCGATGAAAATGCTCTGATCTACGACAAAAATTACACCAACCCCAGTTTGTCCATTTCGTCCAGATCGTTTGTAGTTCGGCGTGTATAGAAAATTACAGAAAACACAAAACATTTTCCGGTAGAATTCTATATTAATTGGTCGTGAATAAAAAGAAGGATCGACGAAAAGATCAAACGTATTGAAATGTCGACGCTCATTTGTTGTGTTGGTTTCCGGTTGAGTGATATATGCTACCGATAATCTTATTTGTTTTTGTTTGGTAGTTCATATCATTATAGCTAACTTATTTTCGAAAAATCGTTGTAATCGTCGTATCCACAGTTGCATGTAACTTAGCAGGAACGTGGCGTCATTGTTCCATTTGTCACGCTACCGGCGGGCACGTCGGTGATGGTTTTCTTATCACGGGACAGGGGCTTGAAGGTGTATTACCAGTTAATGTGAGATTTATAAATTTTGACATTTTTGTGAAAAAAACAACCTGCTATATTTGAAGCAACCACCCCTGGTCTAACGTTGATATCTAACGGCGAAAATTAGTCTCTTAGAAAGGTGTAGTGTTATAGGTAGCAGCACTATATATATTATATATATATATATATATATATAGTGCTGCTACCTAACGCTTCCATGAACATCAACTTAAAGGCCTGTCGCGTTGATAATGCGAACACAAAGAATATGCAAAAAAAAACAGTCGTTCAAATATCTATCGTTTTCATCTTCAGGAAAATAGGCAACTTCTGGACACGACAATCGGCCACAAAATGCCCAACATTCCGTAGCTGTTGTGGTACGGGGCTCGTAGTTGAAGTGTCGTACTCGCATTAGTAAAAAACTAACTTATATGATATAAAATTCCTATAAACGGGCAAGCAAATTGGGCCTATCGTCTAACGGCTATTGTAAAAATCCTTGTTGTAAACAGTGCAGTAAATGTCCCAGTTATTTTTAGGCTAATGCAGGTAGTGGATTTCACAAAGCCACAAGCTACCTAAGAATGCCATAGGCACTATAGTTCTGCCAATGACCTTAAGAATGAATAGCCTATCATAGAGTGGTTTAGTATCGAATTGAAATAGATAACAACTTATTGTCTGTGACGATGACCGATTGCATAACGTTAGCAGTGAACAATGAGCTTTTTCCACACGTAATTTCTATACGGCAGTTTAGCAACAGAAACGATGAGAAAGCGATGCTTTATCCGTATGTGACAACAAATTCTAAATTCTGATTAGCTATTATTGTGTCACATAAGGACTTAAAAAAAGGTCTTTTCGAGAATATCGATTCTTGAGGGTGATAACTAGGGTTTCTTGATAGTGCTGTGGAAACGTGCTTGCTTTTAAAGACAGATGGCGATCTGGGTTTGAAGCTGGACGAAGTCCCATTTCGTTTTGTGCTTGTAGCCTACCGTCTAGCAATGCAGTACGACGCACAAAATTCGAAGCATCTATTTAACATTGATAATCATACGTCTAACAAGAGTTATTCTCGTCGGGCATATATAGTACTGTCTATCAGTTTCCTTTACGTAAGTACACGAGAATAAATATTCGTTTGTGCTCCCAATTATAGATACATTAATGTTTCTTTCTAATGTCACAGCCTGAGTACATTGATTAGCTTCATGGGGTTCCACAAAATTTCGTATGCCCTTTGCTAAATGGTTGTCCTGAAACACGCTATTTCAGCATTATCTTTCTAGAACATATGCCGCTCACCACTGCAAATTTTTTAAATGATGCAAATATAGCAAAATGTTTGCGTTTCGCACAGATACCTGCTCCACGGCAAGATACCTAGCTTGCAATTCATGCAAATGGTCTCTGGCCCTTTTCGCATATCGTAACCTCACCGACATCCAGGCTCAGCGAGATAAGATGGGGGGCGTTTCTGATGACTGGCGACCTCTAAGTCGTCCGACCAAAAGGTCAGAGTTCAGCCCCAGCCGTGCAGACGACGACAAGTATCAGTCTTTCGTTCACTACTACGCCGCTTATAATGCTTTTGCAATACCCGTTGGACGAAAATTCAAATATGTCTAAGAAGGCTGTGGAATGTAAGGTGCACTAGGATACGTTAGGCCTCCGCCTTACTGAGCGTATCTGTCAAAGGTCGTTGTAGTTCATGGCATTCTCTTCCTTGCTGATGTCGCGGCCTCACAGACTCGCCAACAATGCTGGGGACAGAGGAGGTCTTGAATTTGCCCGAGTATCTTTCTCCTGAGAAGCTTTTTTTCCGCTTGAGAATTCGTCTTTGACCGTTGAGACCGTCTTCGACGCAGGTGACAGCGCGCCGATAAGCGAACAACTAATTTGCTACTACTGACCAGGCAAGACTTTGGCCAGTCAAAAAACCCGTTTTCGGGCAGAAAACGAAGACGACAGAGAATCTGTTTTTTATTTTTTTATTTCCACTCTACATTTTCTTTCCTCCGACGACCTGCGCTGTTGTACTTCCGGAGAATAGAAAAAAAAAAAAAATACGACTAAAATATTAGTTTTGAAGTGAATTTGACGCCTGTTCACGACGAAAGATTGAAACGTGAATAAACAAATACAAAACGGTAGGAACCTTACCCCCCTAGGATGATGAACTGAGCAGGATTTTCAAAGAAAGATAACAAATCCGAAAAGCTCCTAATTCTGCCCTGTTAGAAGTTAATCTATCTGATAACGGTTTGCTTTAACAATTCTGTGACCACGATCTATCTCCTAAATAAAGCACAGAATGACTTCACATAGTGTTTCACTAATAAATAGTAAACAATCTGCAGAGTCGATCATGTTATAAGTTAGGCGAATTTGCTGTGAGAACTTGGATCATGACGACTGCTCGAATTGCAACGCAGGTTGTCTTCAACCTAACACATCTGTATACGTGTATATGGAGTGGACTGTATGAAGGTAAGGTTTATTCTCAATGCTAATTTGTTATTATAGCGGTTGTGAGATTTGTGTAATGGTGTCCATCGTATTATATTCTATATAACAATATCGTTCCCTCGTGCGTCTGGGATGACGCAATTCCGGAAAACGCGATTCCCACACGATATTGCCAAATATTTCTTATTCAAATGCTTCATTACACACTTCTGCGAAGTATCAACGCTGCTGTGTGACAATAGATACACATGCGTGTATTTAGGTAGTCAATGTTCATGCGAGCAATTATCTTCAGCCAGTGGCAGCTGCCATTAGGAGTGCTTGACGCTAAATGACGATATGGTGCCGCTGACGGCTGTTGTTGTTTACGAAACGGTCAGACAACACAGGCGACTGCCTATTTCACGGTTAGCGATAACAACAACACACATAGAGTGTGAGGGAGTGAAGCATTTCATATTTCCCACCACAACAAAAGCGACTCAGCGGCCGCCGCTGTTCAAGTCGCCATTATACTCTCTCTTCCCCCTGCCCCGTTCTGGCTATATTTCGTACATCGTGCTTGTTCGCTTAATGTGTCACTTGCAGAGGCTTGAATAGCGATTACTTCATCCAGAAGCGCCCGGGGCAACTTAATCGTTCACTGGGGCGACTAGTCCCCCACAAACACGGGCTGAGTGGCAGACTTCGAAAAGTTGCAAGGGGTAAAGCGCTTGCCGATTTTACCCCACGCGTTGCGCGACCCAATTTCGTCATAGGAATTCGTCGACACTATCGTTGTGTTACGGGTGACGACACCGCAGCGATATTGTTGCCACATTAACGTTGTCATATCATAGAATTGGCAATCGAAGTTCTCTCTAGTTGTTTGTTTCCCATGAGTTCCTTGGGCGTGTACACGTTTGCCTGAGCAAATTTTACATGCATATCAAATCGTTGTACCTCGCATCGAACGAAGGTGGCCTTACATCATGACGATCATCATCATCGTGAAGTAACCTAGACGTTCACAATTGCATAGGCGGACCGTCGAGTAGTAGCTATTGGTAGCATACGACTCGATCATTTTTTTGCGCATATAAACTTTCTAGAATAATAGAAAACTACGGTTGAGAAAGACTCGCAGATACCAACATCGAAGTAGTTCAATTAGGTTTTGTTTGTTGGTCAAAACGAAAACGTACAACCAATGACAAGTTTCTGAACGCCTAGGTCTGAATTCCCGTACTTCTCTTTCTTCTTCCAACAGATAGGTTAAGCGGAAGAGATCGGGTCTCCCAGTGCCTGCAGGTGCATTTCGCACCATGTGAAACGGCCAACGATCCTGTTGCATTTTCACGCCCATCAGACATATCCACGGCGTCCTAACCGTGAGAAATAACAACATATTACTGCTTTGCCGATAGAACACCGCTTCTGAGCCGCGTGAGGGCAAAGCGTCGCAAGTTTCCGGCTTGTTTCACTCGCCAAATGGGGTAAAGTGAGTTTGTTCGAAGTGACGAAAATCGGACCATTTGACGTTATACTGTGTTACGAAATTTAGCCATGTTCACTTTATGTATTCTTCTTCAAATATCTAACGATGCGCTTGTACATTGGATAATATGTATAATATTGAAGGAGCATTTTGAATGCGCGGGTCGCCGTCGGAGTTCAGCAAGGAATATAGAGTTCGATTTGCGCTTTTCAGGTGCGAGTGGGCGTACGTCTTTCGAAGAACTGCCTATCGTTATAGTCGGTTCTTCACAGGAAATGGCGCCGCACGAGACGGCAGGACGCCGCTGGATTTCGCCAAAAAGTCACATGATTGAAGCCCACCAAGTCAGCTGCAATTGCCAGACCGACCGACCGACCAACCAAAATTACGATCGCAAATCAATATCTCTGAGTGAGTAATAACTATTGAAGAGTTGTAAAAATTTAACTTTTTATATATAGATATCGAATTTGAGCCAGTCGTTGATCTTGAGTTACAGCGAGCAAATCTATTTGCTTGTATGCATCCGGGCAACCCGTGGCGTGTGAAATTGACGTTTGTGAAAAGTTTTGTGCGTACACGTTTTTGTGTATAAACATTTTGCTCCCATGCGTTTTGGCTCAGTCGTAAGTGTTGACAAACTAATAATTTTCAGTCCATTATCTCGCCAATAAGTTGCCTGAAAGCAAAACCTTCTGAAAGAAGCCAGAAAACTTTGTCGGCGCGGACAAAAGCTCCCTTGACGTAATTTCGTCTTCGTTTATTTTTTGCAAATTACAGACTTACTTTAGTCATCTCATTCTCCTATGTAAGCACGTTAGCCCCATATTAGAGCGCAATGAGAGACTGGTAATCAAATTATCGGATATCCGATCTCGGATTAGGCCAGACACTCAATTGGGCGTGTGGAACATTTGATATAATAGTGCACTGTCGTTATGCAATTGAAACTTTAACAAAAAATAGAATATGTCACTTGATAATTCTGTTTGAAGAGAGAACGGTAAAAGTTAGGAAACAATAATTATTTAGAACGAATGTATTACGCGGTCCACCTGGATTTGTTTCAAGAACACCGGTGAAACTAATAAATGCCACTCATACCAGCTACATAAAGACAAATAACCCTATTTTAATTATTAAATTAATTAAGTATTATACCTGCTCCAGCCATTGGCTGACATACGGAACTGAGTTAGCAAAGCTATAATAGCGAAATAATAAGCTGGTTGTCGAAGCGAAAAATCTGTTAAGCCAACCTCATCCCTCCCCACAGCAATGATTGCTAGTCCCCCCCTTTCGAATAGCGGCGTTAAATAAACGGCCTGTTGAAAAAGCGAGCCATGGGAGTGTGACCTACACGACGGAGCTGATAGTAGATAGTCTTTTAGCTCGTTTTCGAATGGGGACTGACACATGTACATAGTGGAGACGGTTTTCTGCCACCAAAAATTAAACTGGGTCGCTAGAGCGTTCCAATACGTAAAAAATGTAGCAGCGTTAGGAGTGACACAGGGGTTATATGGATTTTTTTGGGTTATATGGATGGGGTTCGTGAAAGCTGTATGACAACGGGTGCGGATCGGGCCATAGTGGACATCCACTGGAATAACAGCAGTAGCAGCAGAAGAAATCCGCGCGACGATTGTGCCCTTCTTTTGGCGCACTCGATCGAAACAGTAACTGTTGTTTTTTTTACTGGCGATGTCTGCAGATACCCTCGACATGGTGGGCACCCAATTCATGGGAACTACCCGTACTAAATTAGTTGTTGCTGTTCCCGTACAGCAGAGTTCGTCAATGGCGTTTTCGTTTCTCCTCTCGACCTATTCTTCCCTTTCTCGTATTAGCCTGTCGACCTAAGGGTCGTGAACTTTTCGAGTTCGAAGGGCACCCCCTAACAATCTTCCAAAGAGAATCCTTCTTAGTATCAGAACGCCATCTAGTTCCCTGCAATGCAATTATATTTTCCTACTTCAGATCGCTCTTCCACCCGAAATGCAAAAATAGATTAGCACCATCATTATTATTATTCACTACCTATAAATAAAAGGATAAATGTCCTATAACACGTTTGGAAATCACTTCACCTTGACTCACTTGACGCGGAGAGTGGCGTCCATTATCAATATTTGGTTACTGTTTTGTATTATGCTCTTCGAAAAACAAAAATGGGCACATTTTTTGCATCAACACCGTTTCATTGTATTATCCTTTTTTTAGTGCTTGCGATCCGTCAGGGCTATTGGCCCATTGTAATGTCTTGCATCGAATGGCGGGGCAGCTAGTCGATCTAGTTTTTGTCTGAATACATTGTGCAGCGACAAAAACAATTAGGTCAGCAAAATTCTTCGTCTGCCTTTGTGAAGAGGCCATTGAAATGAGTTATAGCTTTACGACGGAGTCATCTTCTGGTCGAACGCCTGTGTCCTTATCAGACTGATGCCGTATGGCGAAGTTGTTGTTGGAGTAGGCCGCAGGGTCTCGTAGGAACATATGACGACGGCAAGGTGCGGCGGCGGCGGCGGCGACGGCAACGGCGACGACGATTGTATTCTCTGTCGACGGTATCGTCATCGGTGGCGATATGGGCAGCTTTTGAAGCTGTCGGAGAGAAATACATCTCGCAAAAGTGGGCAGATCCCATCCAGTGCAGACATCACCCGTAGCTATGGTGTCGAGCAGTCACAGTATCATATGCAATGATGGACAATGCGCTAATATCATCTGTAAGCCACTTCAGGTTTAAGTAAATTGTCACTGTATAACCTAATGCATCAACTATTTATATACGTCGCGAACTTTTGCCAACAACCGCTCCACTTAAGCTGTCCAGCACTTGGAGACAAGGACCGTAGCTAAGTCACGGGCATGAAGATTAGTGATTTGAAAATAACAAAAAAATCATCCATTTGCATACGTACCTACCGAGCGCATAATGTCATCAATTTATCTCAATAGCGTACGATTAGGTCATGCATATACAAATTTTCATTGTTTCTAACAGAAGATGGTGTAAAGATATTGTGCTACGAAGATGACCATATTTTATTATAACGTTGGCGTTTGTTCGAAGTTTCGAAGGTATGACGTCGTCCAGATAACTTGGAACTGCCCATCCAGGCTTAATTACATCAATTTAATACGTTGGAATTTCGTCGCGCTAAACTACAAGTGGAAACGTTAACGACCTCGATGGTGATGGCTCTCATATCAGCTGCGACAGCCGAACATGACCCACGACTCTTCATCGTCTACGAGGGATTTATTCCTACGATTTTGTCTGTTGATTGTTCCATCGACCAGTTGATGAGTCTATATCGAGTTGGCCCCTTCAGACGATTCGAGAGAGATGAAAAAGGCCCTTTGGAAAAAGAAAAAATCAAGACAAAATATCGACGACCTCAAATCAAATGGAGGCTCTTTCATTGCGATAAAAAAAAATTTACAGATACTGTTCTTGGCAGTGTCACGCTGCTACACTAGTAACTTCGAAGTTCGAACTAAAAATAGGCAGAAAACAAAATGGCGGATTTTTTTTGCTTGAGCTGTTTTCATTGTTGTTACTACTACTATATAAATGCGTTTTTAATTGTTTGTTATCGTAAAACTGGTTCATGGCATTTGGATTTATTCTCTTGATTCAGCGTCGCGATGATTCATCCACTTTCCACGCAAAAAAATCTTTTCGGAAATACCATTTTTAGGTATTGCCTTTGGATTCACAGTTGTCAAACAGAAAAGAGTCTCCTCAATATACTCAACCGGAATTGCGGCATCAAACAAATTGAATGGTAAAAGTTTTTCTTGAAGTAGGCTCTCGGAATTCCTCTGAAGCTTTTAGTTTGAATGCATTGCTCATACAGGGACTTTCAGCTGACGACGGCACCTGGAACCACAATGGCAACAAGTGACTGAATGATGATTCAAAGCTTTCGGTGTCTGTGGTTACTAATTGATGAAGTTACGATAATCGAACACAATGTAATTAATTATAAACTAAGTGACGTATTGGACGCCTGCAGTCTCCAAGATGGGACTGCCGAAACGGCTTTGCTAAGAAAGCCGTTGCTGAACATGTTGGCGTCCATCGACCAATGGGCTCATGTGTTTTTATCAATGACCAATTCTACAAGTGGTCGTAGAGTAAGGGTTGTAGGTTCAACTAATACTAATTGTCAATTAAATGTTAATAAAATGTCTGTCAATGAAGGAATAATAATCGTGGTATGTTCATTGGCTTTCGAACCCATAGTGGTAAGTTGCCCTTAGCAACTGCTTCGATAGAGCTGACCAGTGATAAACTTCCCATCTAAGCAGCTGGCCAGATACGCCATCCAATCAAAAATGTTAACGTCAATTGTCAAATATTCTCGCTTAATACTAAGTTGACTCAGCGAACTTTCTGCCACAGTGCCGCCTTGAATGAAGTGCGGCTCGTATGGCACGAATGTACAAGTTTGCGTAACAAATTGTCGCGAATGATAATTTGTAGATATGCGTACGCGCGTGCGACCCGAAATCTGTTCTTCCCCACCCATTGAGCTTCTTGGGTCATCGACAGGATCGAAGACACTAAAAAGAACTTGAACGGAACATAGAGGCAGCGGCACCATTAGAGTCAGCTCATAGTAAACAGCATAAGCAAACGAAAACGATATAACCAACGTGGACGAGCCATGATTATCTAAAGAGGACACCGACACCGAGCGTCCGTCACTCAACAAATATTGACCTTCTCGAAGGAAGTTGATGCTGCACAGGGTCCTGGGATAGGAAAGGATAGCAAGTTAGTTACGAGTGGGCATAGGCTTGTAGTCGGGACCGATGACGGTAGAGGCGGTGGCAGTCGTTCATTGATGTCCTTTCCATGACCGACACTCAGTCAGATCAACAAAGTTTGCAACCCTAGTGATATATTAGCCGCGATCCGTTCCCCTGTCCCGTGCTCTCCCCTTATAACGGTTGCTTCGGTGGCCTAACGCGACTACGCAGGATTTGCGCCGATGAAAATCGAACGGTATATACCGATAGGGTGCTAACATAAGGGTAGACATCGTCCAAGTTAACGTATATCGTGATACAACACAAAGTAGCGAAAAAAAACCTGCCCTTTTCACCTTTCCGCCATAAGCACAGCTATGCAACACGCGCAAGCCGGTTAAGGGATTTGCGAATTGTTGTTATACTCACAGATACAGAATACCAACACCTTTGTCATTCGGACTCTAACCCTCAATGCAAATATTTGTTGTTTGCTGCCAGCGCCTGGGAACTGGCAGCAAGTGCTTCCCACGATTACAGTCTGTACTGACACACAAATTAAACGGAAAATGTTTTTTCTCATTAATGTTAGTGGTAGTTGACCGGCGGGCTACCAAAGCTGACGACGGTCACCTCGGCTTAAAGTTACACAACGAAAAACACATCCGTAATTGTCACGCAGCAATAATGTTGCGGAAAAACAATAAATGTACTTTGACGGTTCAGAGCGTGCAACTAACGTGCCGCGTGCGTAACTCAGACCAAATAGGCTAAACGTCAATATAGTTTTTTAAAACATAGAAAAGTGTCATAGATAAATGTCAGCTACAGGAGCAACAGGATTACGTCCGACCGACTGCTATTAGCCTAACCACACGACCAACTAGGTGTATGTTCAATTCGAATTTATGCTGTTCGTAATATTCAGTTTATATACATTATATAGTAATTAGCACACATTTATTATTGCCTATCAACTGCAGCCGCTTCGGCTGCCGTCATCGTAGGAGCTCATTTCATGTTACGTGAAGGATATGAAAAGACACTAGTTCATTACATCTAGGTACCTGCCTTTACCAACTTCGTATCTCTTTATTGATCACTCATTGTATCAGTGGTCGCTTGAGGTGTGGAAAAGAGCACTAAATAGAGCATTCAGCAGCGTTCTTCCGTTGTCCCGCCTTAGCCTCTGGTCCTAGCTTCACACTAACGCCTCGTAAGGACAGGCCTACTCGTGCACTCTCTA
The DNA here is from genome assembly GCF_002532875.2 of Varroa jacobsoni. NCBI lineage: Eukaryota > Metazoa > Arthropoda > Arachnida > Mesostigmata > Varroidae > Varroa > Varroa jacobsoni. The sequence continues at coordinate 502,861 of NW_019213761.1, forward strand.
AATTGACAGCTTTGACGACCGCCAAACTCGACATCTTCGCTGCTTGAAGCCCTGCGGTCTGAACTCTGCAAACACAGACGACCTGGCGCCTTGAAACACCTGAGCTCTGCTCGGCTTTGAAACGCGCGCATTTTCGTTAGTTGTAGTCGTGGCTGTCGTTGTCGTCATCGTCGGAATGGCAGTAGTGGATTCACGGGGTGAGCCTCAAGGGACAGAAAGGAACCAAGAGAGAATATAGCGCGCTGCTGAAGTTCTGCGCATCGAAACAGAAGGAGTAAGCTGATGCGTCCGTCCAGTCTAGCTTTTTTTTAAACTGGACTATCCCGATTATATGTAAGATCTGGAAGGTTGCTGCAATGCTTTCGTTCTGAGTGTCGAAGCGGATCTTGCAGCGGAATTTTGCAAGCCGTATATGTGACAGGATGGATAGACTACAAAGATCGTGTCGGATATCGGGGGCGCGATGCAGGTCATTCGGGTTCATTGCTATTTAAACAAGTACGTCACTACTTATGAAGCCAGACATTGCCACCTAAAAAAAAATCAAAACTTTTTCTTGTGACAAACGCGAATGTTACGACATTTGTGCTTTAACGATTTACCGTTATCGTCGGAACGGAGTAAAATATTCCTCTCATATTAACTCCTCGAGATATCAACGGCTATCTTTTACTTACTTATGACTATACTATTTGAGCATCACTTGTGATATTTACGAAAATTAGGATCAAGACAATACGGAAACACGGATAACGATTAATTAAAACACTCAGCCAATAGGAACCGCGATGTAGGCAAAACGTATTTTGAAAATCCATATCTACAGTATCATAGGCTCGTTGCATACATACATTCGTAGTGCGTTGATGCCTATGACGCCTAGTTCATTAATCCGTTTCACGCTGTTGAGTGAGCAATTTTCATTGAGCATTTTGGTTTGTTGCTTTTACTGTCTACTATCGGCCATCTTGAGATTGCTATAATTTGCTCTATTTAGCATTGCGGACATTTTTTTTTGTTCTATGGATCCTTGTCCTTTGCCTCCCTTTCCGTCTCTCTCCGTCACTCCTGTTCCTCTTGGTGTCGATGTGAACGATACGTTTTCGTGGCGTTGCAGGTAGATCCACAGGGGGGTGAAGGGTTTCCGTTTTCGGTAGTGTGCCAATGACGATCGGTATGCGAACCGCTGAACGGTGACGCCGCTGCTTTACTAGTGACTCGTGAGAGCCCCAGTGATGTCGAATATAGGAAGTTTGCTGTTGCGATAGCGAGCAGGAGCGGGACAGAAGGAGAAACTGTGCAGAAAAGACAGAACGCCGGCCATTCAGGCCGATAATAATCGCAATAGTGGCAGTCAAAGCGAACTCCTGTAGGGACATTGTCCTTTAGGCTACTCCGAGCGACTAACCCGTAGCGTTGTTTGTATCTTCTAGTGTCCGTCACAGAGGGGTTAATTCGGTCGTCAGCTATTCCGTAGACTTGCCTTCGTCCGCTGCCGTCTCTAACGAACGCATACACTTCTTCTGCATATTAAAACTACTATAGTGAAGGGGAAAAAAGCAGAGAAAGAAACTCGACTCGCACATAAATCCCGATAACTAAACAGTTGTGGTAGCGGGGGTCAACTACGAAAGAGTGGGCCGGTTGCAGGCAGATAGTAAAAGCAACTCAATGGTTATTTATTGCAGAATTGTCCAATGTACACTTTCTTCTTGTCGTCGTTGTAGCTCCACCTGCGACTGCTAGCAGACTTAATCGACGATGGCCGATCAAGCTAGTTAAGCGCTGCGTCGACTTCGTCCGCCCAACCGTACCGTATACCCACACGTTTGTAAAGAGCAAGTCCATGGTCAGCCTGTAATTGTGGTATGCCTGCACATCGAAACAGGGAAAAGCTATTGAATGATTTATTTCTACTTAGATAGTACTACACTAAAAATGTTGGAACATATTTCAGACAGCTACATTACTCATGTCGTTTTCGTTATACCTTCAAATGTTGTTACTTGACAATAGTCAAGTGCTTTCAACATGGCCACTGAGCTCAACTCGTTTAGGTTAGACTGAAAATTTCGAACTTCCCTTTTGTTGTATAGTGGCTATGGCATAACACAGGCAAAACAAGAGCAATGTTAGTGCGGCTCAGAATTTCGACATGACGCCTTCTGTATTAATTTTTTTTAAATTTTTTTTTATAATTTTTTATTTTTTTAAATGAATTTTTTTTTCATTTTAAAATTTTAAATGAACTGTAAAAAAAAATTAGTTGGGTATGTGAGTTGAGTATTAAGAGAATGTATGGCAAGAAGTATTGAGAATCTAAACACCGTACTACCTCACTTACAGCTATTGATTATGCTCAAAATTCCCTAGAGGTTCTTTTTGTATGAAAAGGAAAAACTAGAAACTCATCAAAATCAGCTCTGATCATACGTCTAAATTAAGCAAGGCTAGTAGTCACAGCGTTCTCACGTTTTCTACCTTACTCATAATGTCTGGCCATTCTCTCAACGATAGTCATAGTATGCGCATATACATCTCCATAATGAAACACCTTGTGAAAGACGATGATTGGTTTTCGTCAGCCTTAGTAAGACTGAATCTTCTGAGCTGCGGACGGTTGTTATTACGCAATTCCAAGCAGACAACTCAGAAGCCTTGGACTTTGCTACACATTTCTAGTTCAAGTACGTTCGGAATTTTCGCTCGTGCTCGTCACCATCATCATCACAGTCATCCTGATGCTGTTGGAGGTAGCGTACGTCCATTCCACAATTTGTCGATGCTCGTCGACAGGTAGCTTTAACCCCATTGTCCATTCGTTCCGATGGGTGTGTAAAGGGCCATCCGGCAGCATCCTTCACGAGAACACATTCACACCATAACGGGCGCAATGACACCCAGGGGCATTAGCTGATGTCACCACTGTGGTAGTGCGATTCGTCGCCTGAGTGCCGCCGCAATATCTGAATTTGCTCTTCTGTTTACCGGAAACTGATACCATCACAAGGTCTAGGAAAAGGCTCGTCTCGATCAGCCCTCTGGTCTCATGCTGAACAGCAGATACGCCTTACTGAAACGCTGCGTCGTTTTTTCATTGAGGAAAAGACTTTCCACTTCCGGACGTACAAGAATGTGACAGTCTTTTCTTTTTATGACTATTTGCAGTTGTCACTGTTGTTTTAATTTCGAATTGCTATTGCTATATCGGTTCGAGTATTCAAGTCTATTAAAGAACGTCGGCGTGAAAGACCGCAGAAGGTTTAGAGCCAAGCACACTAACTGCTTAGATGCAAGAAATATTTGCCGGTAGTAGTTAATATATATTGCTTTTATTATTCATAACTATAGACGTACGACGCTGAATATATATGCGTTGCCGTAGATCATCACAAATTATAATTATTCGATCTTATCCAAGTTATACTTTCATTAGTAGTTGGGATTTTCAATCCTAATGTGCTATATAACAGTATTACCAAAACGAGACAACTAGCTATTGAAGAAATACCCTTTATGAAAGCTGTCTAGTAGTTTTGGTAAGGGGAAGGTTCAAAGAACCTTACGGCAAGCTACTTTGCCTTGAGGGGGACAACAAAACAAGGAAGTCAACGGGACCTAATACTTACTTACCTAATCCAATTTGACAAAAATATCATAATCTGTCATCTATATAATAAAATGCTTCCTCGGACAGTTTCGGGATCGGCCTTGCTGTTAAAAAATATATTCATAATAATATAGTAAAGGTGGGTTTTCGAGACCCGAAAGGGCATATAAACCCATTAAGTCAGTGCTATCGGAAGTAACAGCATGGAAACTTAAACCACCTACACATAATTTATGATCATCTATACGATTGTGAACAGGCAGTGCTTCGACATTATGACTATGGAATGATGATACATACATCCTAATGAAGTTTATCTCAAAATATTTCTTACATGTCAATTGCCTACGTGATTAGCCTCCATCTGTAAACCTACTATTTTTCTCTCAGTTTTTTAAAACAAGAGGATGCAACTTAATTTTCACGGGGTGTTCGCTCCTCGTCTACGTCTGCTTGAATAGGATTTTACTGCTTGTCCAACCTAAAAGTTGACGAACTAAAACCAATCTGAGCGATCTAAATATGTCAGATTATTATTTTAGTTTAAAGCCACCTTATATGTTACTGCGGTACTGGTTATTTGTGAAAAAATAAGTTATTTTAAAATCTACTCACTTATTATGGGCTGTCATGTCGCAAGTTCTTCAAGCTACGTTACCAAGCTTAACGCCTACATCTTTCCCAAGAGAAGACAACAAACAGTTCTCGTTACGGTACAAAATCGACTGTACAACATAGCTACCTTCGAGTAACTTAAGATTATCTCCAACGGTACCTTTGAGATGTTTAAGCAGTAGAAACCATAATAATGCGTTCTGTAGATTTTTTTCGCTGTTGTCGAAATTTCTGCCAAAACTATAATCGATCTATATGTATATCGGTATATAACTATAAGCGTAAAGTCGTTGATCGGCACTATAACCGATAAGGCTATATGATTCATTGGCTTAAGCGGATTATCATTCAATAACTGCATTGTCCTATTTCGAGACGTGTGGGGGAGCTATCGAAAGAAATCACCGCACAACGGCGCCTTATCGTTCGTTTTTTTCCGTGGTCCCTTCCTCGTGCGTACGCGATGGGAAGTTCTATTTGAATCGATAGTTCCGCAAAACTTGTGGATCCTACCAATTTCATCGCTGTCACCACGATACGGGTTGACTCGAGTCTGCTTCGATTCGTTACTCAAGAAATTCCAACATTTACCTAAAAAAAAAAAAAAAAAAATTGAAAATTTATATTCGGATCCTATTTTGTTTTATGTTCCACGTGTGGTCTGTATGTCATGCAGCGGGAGCGGGTATACTATGGGGGCATCTATGACCTGCATTAATTATTCACTGGCACAAGTTCGCGGCTTTTTTCCGTAATGTGACAATCATGATTTTGTTTTTGTTGTAATAGAGGTAAGAAAATGGTAACCAATCACTGCGAGTTTGCATACCCTCTGAAATGATACTATTTAAAACCTTGATGTTTGAAATTTAAGGTACAGTCAATTGACGATGATGGACAACTTAACTCAACGCGTTTACTTCAAAAGCGAGTTGAAAATAGCTACTCGTACCTCTAAAACTAAACCAATATTATAGGAATTGTTTCGCTCTAAATGTGCATCGATTCCTAACTTGCAGATACACTTTCTGGCTTGAGGCGAACCTTGAGTGGAAAGGCGCCCACATTGGAATGGTTAGAAGGAGCAAGAAACCTTCGCTTAGCATCAGCTAGTTAGTACCCGTATCGCTGTGCCATCGGAACTGGTTTTATATACAAGTCTCCAGCGTTCTACTGGGGAAAGCTTCGATGAACGCCATCAGTGGTTGTGTTTTATACGTTTCAAGCAACCTGCCGGTCGGCGAATGTCGGTCACGCCCTATGACCAGGTTAGGTCTGCTACACCCGCGGCCAGAAGCAGTCGAAGTACATAACAGCGATAGTATTAGTCATGGCACCGGCAATACCACTCGAACCTTGTTCCTGTGTTTCTTGAGAACAGTTTGTACTTCCTGAGAACTCTATACGAACGTTTGAATATAGACTTCCCAAGGCACAGAGTCACTCTCCTTCTTTCGCCTTCGACACGGTCTATATAAATAGATATATCCACCTGGTACGTAGGCGGGTTGTGGATAGAAATTAGCACCTAGTTAAAGCGTGAATGAAGGTCGCCGTGTCGAGCTCATTAGATCTCGATGAAGTTTCACTACTTATGCACAAAGGATACAGGCGCAACATAGTTACTGCTGTACTTGTCGATAACGATGATGTACAGAGGCGCTGTAAACAACATTCGCAAAGTTGTTTAGAAGTTGAGGAAGCGAGAAAATTATTGCAAAGAGGTTGCTACGACCTGGCAAACGTAAGAAAAAAACAAAAAAAATCGACTTTAAGCTGAGACCTGACATAATTTAACGACATTAAGCAGACGATTAATGTCTAGTTAAACTGAGAACACTCCAGTTGATTTTAACAAGAGTAGCTTATTTTCTGCAACGATTTTGTAATGGAAACTTAAATTTGCTTATAAAAAAAAATAATAAACACTATTTGTAGTGGTAGGAATACCAATAGCGATGGCGTAATGTTGAGAACAGTAGCGTATTTATGAGGGTTTAATAGATCACATATTTATTATTTGACCTCCATATTTATAGAAACGTGTTAATTACCAGCTAGAAAAAAACTGCTACTTCCAACGAAACAGTAACCTGTGCGTAACGTGTATAGGGTAACTGTTTTGGCCGTCATATGAGTTATATCAGTAACCAGTGCTAGTACTGGCTGGATATTACCCATATCGGGTTTGGGCACGACAAATGAAATACGCCCACAATTTTTTCTACTGGATATTGTAACCAACGCGGTGGTTTACTTTGTCCTACTGCAAGAAAATACTGCCGCTTTTACCACTATGGCGTATAGCTTGAGCTAGTTTGAACGACACCGCGTCCGAGACACCGTAGCTGCAATCAGATCACTGAGGTAGACGTTACGGCTAAACCGGTTAAGACGGCTCTCTGCCTGCAGAGCTCAGAGATTTGAGGCCTGGTGAGACGAACGAAAAGAGGCTTTTTAAACCAGTTCTCCTAGTAGCTCTGTACTTAGGACTAGGCTGTTTCTACGTATCGATCATGCTTGTGCTCAACGTTAGATCTGAAGATGACAAGGTTCTGTAGAAGACATATACAATGCCAGTTCAGAGATTACAGCCAGTGTGCATTCCATACGACTGGATGACATAAAGCTTTATGATTTCTTGGAAATTAAGTAATAGTCACACTGCGCCGACTACTCATACGGTGATTCATTCACCTGGCAAAAGATGAAATTCGTAGACATCCAGTTAATTGAGTCAGTGGGGAACGAGGGCTCCCGCTAGAAACCTTGGGACCGCACTCGGAGCGAGATATCGAAAGTCCTATGCAATACGCCTCAAGTAAAATGGTGGACGGCTTTAAGCAAGCAGACGCATTACTTTATAATCGACATTTGTTACCTATTATGACTGCTATTTTATTGACATTGTCGAAATTGCTTAACAGCAGTCTATGCACGCACCACCTATCGAGGTCGCGCACGCCGGCTCGTTCCGGCATACTACATTAGGAGGAAAAACTCATATTTTTACATAGGCTTAACGGCGAATTCGTTTGTCTAATTTGAATATTGTTACACGAACAGAAGCCACATAATGACAGCAGTAGCCATGTCTGCACGAAGATGTAACATACCTCAATAGAGACATAGACTTTAATGTCTGTATAATGTATTCTTCGTCGACTGTAAAAAGGGAGCGAGGTGAATCAATATCCATCGGCACAAATTCACAGGACACAGTCTTACAATAAGAAAAAGCACCCATCCAGTGATCTCAAACGATATTTTGTATCCCGTATCGGCAACAACGTTGCTAGCGTCCAATAGCTGCAATAACTGTAACAGGAATAATCGTAGCAGCGAATGTCTATGCAACAGCGGTTGCGCGATATCTTACGAGAACGATCTTAAAAAGTTCATGACTTTGACTCTCAATCGACTTTAGACTTATATACATACGCTAAACATCCACCGAGAGAAAGAAGCTATTGAAACAGAGAACAAACGATAGGCTACGTACAGATGTGTAGATCTTTTCATGCAGGCACATAGGGGAGTGGTCGACAAAATAGGAATATAACAAATATGTTATCAACATTATCTTTCGATTTATCTCTGCTGGTTCGGGTTGCTTTGTAAATGTGGGCGCTGCTGTGCTGCCCAATAAACCATCCGAGATCTGGCTGGGATGAAGTTCCTACTTCATACTGATGTGGGCTCGATTTGTGCAATTGTAACGCCCGGGCGGTGCAACAAGAAAGCTTCCGTAGCTCCTGCTGGCCTGCCCGTAGCTGATTGTGTGCAGTTTTAGTTTCCAACCGAGCTAGTCAGCTTACAAGATATAGGAGACGGCCGTCGACCCAGACGTAGTAAATACATTTTCTTCAACATCGCTGCGCGGCGCTCACTGCAACGCGACTCCAAGTAAATGCACGTATTGAAAGGTATCTCTTATATAACGTACACTCTTGGACTTTAAATACGACCGATCTATAGGTGCGTCCTTTGAAATCTGCCGATGCACTCGTATACGTAGCTGAAAGCGGGCGAAAGCTTCGTCAAAAAATTCCTGTTTGTTTGTTTGTTTGTTTGTTTCGAATCGTAATCGAATCTAAAATCGCTGTGACAGTTATTTTGTAACGACCTAGAAAAAGCGTATCACTTAGATACAAACAATCAACTGTCTGTACGCTTTGGGCTACAGTCTATATTAGACATAGGAACTCCACGGAAGGGTGCCATTCTGGCCTAACGCCGACGAATGCTTACCCTTTGGCCTGCATATATTATCACTTGTTAGAATCATAATTGAGACCTTAAGAGAATGATTAGGAATACGCTAAAAGGGAAACAATGACGGAAGGAAACAATGACGGAGGGAAACAATGACGGAGGGAAACAAGATTGCTATCTTTATTATTGCTGAATCTGCGCTGCTTTATCGTACCGGGTCAGCGGATGCCCTTGACGACATTGGCAAACAGAAGGCCGACTCACAATCTTCGACGTAACAGAGACAATGGTCTTTAATTTCTGTTAACACGACAACAATAACATCGAATGAAAATGCTAACTTGACCTTGTATCCCACCTAAACATCTTCTGCTAATACACGCAGGCAGCCATTCAGAGAATCTAACCCGCCCCCCGGCCCCCCATCTCTGCCGGGCTCCATAGCGGGCCGAAAGTACTATCCGTTCTACGCTGGCCTATTTGTTACCTATCACACACAGTACAGCTATCGCTGTCTATTACCGACCTGCGTGCACTGTTGACCGAGGTCGGCATAACTCCTGTTGCGTTGTTGAGGCTCGGCAAGCAATTGTGTCGTCATCAATACGAGTACAATACAGATTTGCACTCTTGACCATTTGTTGATTGTACTTTTATGTGTGTTGTAATAACAGGGTTCAACAACGAGGCGTTTCTTTGTGCAAAACGAAGTGTGCAATAGAGAGAGAAACCTCATAGATGAGTGGTTTGTTGAATACGTCGCGTGCACGATTTCGAAAAGGTCATCATGGAGAAAAAGAAAAATCCCATCAAGAGATGCTTTACAGTAAAAAAAATAACGGCACCCAAATGGGTGCATCGTTTGCAGGCAGGTTGGGTCCATTTTGTTGTAGCTTGAAACTGCATCTGAAGAGAGGTCGCTCCCTTTGTAATCATACATCAGCGAAAGTTAGAGTATAGTAAACATCTCATAAAGTCACTACTATGGCAACAGAGATGAAGCGCTCGTTGGTTTTCAATAGATGGACAATTCTCCTTCTAGTATGTTGTCCATTTTGTTCTTGTCGCTACTCGAACTCAACGGGCTTCGGCGAATCTGTGGAGAATCTTTTCCACAAGAGCTCATTTGGTCCCACGTTTCGATATCTCTACCTTCTACTTTCTTAGCGAGGGGCTCGCTGCATTATACGTACCTGACTACATAGAACTTCCCCGCCTTGGAGACCGTGCAACGAAGGAGTTTTTGCCCTCTCCAATTCGAAAACTCGCTCGTCATTGACGTCCACACTGGCTTGCCCCCTTCTTTTTCTTAATAATTACGTATATATATACTTATATAGATGGCTGAATATTGTCCATCAAATATGACTTCGGCCACACCAAGCTACCACATATTAGAACTTGATCCCAGCGCCTCTGACATTTGTCCCCGTCAGGCGACAGCTACAAAAGCATCCAAGCGATGCTTCAATCTGACATGTACGCACCGCTCTTCACCGGCAATAGTAGAGGCTAGAACTTCTACGAGAACTTGTAAGTGACTAAACGACATTTCGGCAATGATTGTTTAGATCAAACTGTTTGTGGTATCTATCGAGCGACGCAAGTGATTCGATCTTCCAGCAGCAGCAGCAGATGCCGTCAAAAAGCTCGAATTCGTGTCGTTCGTTCGTGAGTGAGTGAGTGAGTGAACTGAGCGGGCGGTATGGTGCTCGACGGGTGTGTACCTACTTCTGCGGCCGCGGCAGTAACATATACCGGCGGCTTTGTATGCAACCCACAACGAAGGCGTCCAGCAGTCTCTTGCGGAATTGCTTTCCGTGAAGCGGAAAGCGCCGGTCCTCACTTCGGTGTAGAAATGTGGTATGCAGAAGAGCATTCTGTAGTCGTCACTGCCTTCAGACCCTCGTCTATTCCCCCGGCCTCCCTCGCACGCATACCTCAAGACTCCCCCCCCGCCTCCCTCCCCCCACTTAGAGACACCCGCTGAAATGACGAGTGAAAGGAAATGAAACCAACCGCGATGGTGGTGAGACCGTACGTTATCAAGTACAGTGGCTGCGAAAGGTCGACACCTTATTCTAATGAAGAATAACTTTGGCATTAAATACTGTACGACCAATTATATAGAAGCTGAGAATTGTATCGGGATGCCACCTGATGGCTAGACGTACAAGTGGAAATACTTAGTATAGTTAGAAAACACCAGTACGTATATAATCAGCGGTGAGTAGGAGTCGAACAGTCTCTACGCCAGGGGACTTTTTCAAACTGTCGACCACGGTTAAGGTTTACATCATTTAGGTAGCAACGAACCGACACCAGAACCAGAACAATTTACAATAATGAAAAACGACGGCATATATTGTTGCTGGAACAGATTTTCATTAACGTACGTGCAGACTGAAGTACGCGAAACCTATACGTTTGTACACGTTATTAACCAAAAGAAACAACGCAACCGACTGTATTTTGGATTAAGATGGCAATGTTTGGCATTGTAGTTTTTGTTGTCATCATATGCACAAGCTTGATCTATTGTTATTAACCTGAAGGCAGTAGCCATACTTGGAAAAGCATCTATGAAAACTGCATGTTGATACCGATTTTTTAAGAGAACTGTTACATCCTCGCATTTAAAAATGCGAAGTTTCTATAGAGTAGCAGTTCGCTCTGCTGTATTATGTAATTAATACCACGAGCACTTGGTTTACTACTGATGCTCATAGTATAAGTAGCACCCTTACATGCCGATAGAAGAAGCACACGATACATTGTTAGCGATTTACGTCGCCTGGAGCGAAGTCAAATACTCGACGCGGGGGGTTTTCGACGAATTCAGCTCTAATGAAGTTCAGAGAAAACGATAGCATTCTCACTTCCTCAAGCTGGACACGCGATTCATAAAATCGATGCAGAGCCACGCGCAGGACTCGCCATTTGGGTATTTGCCGCGACGCCGGCGTACATTAGAGATCACGGTTTCTTTGTAGCCTGTTTACGTCTCATATGACTGAAAATAAAAATTGTAAGTTACGTCGCAGAAAAGGTCAGATGGCCATTACTATAGCCTGGCCTTTTCAGAGACGAAGGGCACATGAAATTTCAGAGCACGAAGAGTTAGCATTGGCTAGTGACGGCTGTGAGGGGGCAATTCGATGCGGGGAACTGCTGTGCGGGGCAACAAAGGGCGAGGGGTGACGACAGGGGAGGGGGGGGGGTGATGAACATCCGACGAAACGCCACCCAGCTGCCAATGCGCAGCGACCCAGAGACGCGCACCTGCAAAGGAAGTTCGCAAGGGTTATGTCGGGCTCTTGGAACAGCTTCTTTGCGAGTTGATGGGTCTTTACGAGTGACTCCGGGAAAGTCGATCTGGCCCATTCTCGACCGTGGGGACTATTGGGGCTAATTTTGCCAGATATGAAATCGATCAGTCTTTCTCTCATTGTTCGCTGGAGCTGGGAGTGTGCGTGTGAAGTCGGTAACAGTAGCAGAGTTGTAGCCATCAGTAGTTGAAGGCGCCCACTTCTAAATTGATACGAATCAAGTGACTAAGCAGACGACGTGTACGCCATTGAAAAATGTGATAACATGAACAGGCAGTTGATCGGATGGTTTGCTCGCAATACATGATACTTAAATTAGCAGCAAAGCGATAGATTTTCATAAGATCTTAGTCTTCTTAGATTATTTGCCTGTTTCTTACACTTTCATATAATGGCCTGTGTCTGCATAAGTATCGCTACCTGACATTGTAATGCATAATTTTTAAATCGATAAATCAAGTATTTATACGAACATTTCCATGACAATAACGTCGTAATGTAAGGGTCACTCGAAGGCTAACCTCAAGGTACTTCGATTACCCTGACGAACTGCATCGGTACATGTTGGTGCTCATACTGGACGAGTGAAACCTTGTCGCATCCATATGACTACAATAGTAGAGCAGGTTTTCAAGTTAAAGTAAATAGTCTTGTTTCTTTGTATACGTGAAGTAGATGATGTGCCCCGAAGAAAAATGAACACCGTTTCGATGGTCATCAGTTCCATAAAAAGTTAGTGAAGCAGTAGATCTGGAAATAGTCCAGCATTGTATATACCGAACATGGCTTGATTAATTGCACTGTTGTTCCTCCACTGGGGTATGGGTTTTTCTAAGCAATGTTTGTATTAAAAAATCGAAGAACGCTAAGATTAGTTGGACCTGCTCCTAAACTGTAGGATGACAACATATTGCATCCAAGTTTCTCTATTTTTACTAGAGGAAAGCCCAGAAACGATGCCATTATCCCTTAGATTACAGTGACAGACATAATGCTGATAAAACTAACGATATCTACACTTTTTCCGCTCAACTTAATGAGCAAATTATTAGAGAACGGGTTGTAGTGGCTCTAACGACTTGAGAAGCGCACTACTTTGCATAATTGCATTAGCTCCCAGTGCTGGAAACATGACGCTGATAAATCAGAACGCGAAAGTCCCAGATTGGCGATATAAACCCTGGTCCTGTTGAAGCATCGCCCGACACTAATGGTAGTAATGCTATTATAAGCAAATCGTCTAGTGAAGTATAAGGATGTCGACCATTTGAGCCTTACTGCTACCTGCCAATGTCAGTTGCGGTTAAATGTTGATTCTTTCTCAGACCCATCATATCATCACGACGAAAGTCAAGCGCTTGATTTGATGTCTGAGGCGCAACTTTCTGTTGCTCGCAGATCATGTCGGTCAGACTCGGCAATATCATAGTTACATTGGTGGTACATTGGCCTATTTGTAGCCTACGCTTCGCTGTGTTTTGAGCCAATTTTTCCGTTTCACTGTACTTCGACAGAAAGGCTGCACCCCCCAACACTAAGGCGGTAGTGGTAATGGTCGTCGCCATCTCTCTCTATAAAGCCAAAGTGTGGTTTACAGCTTTCAAGACTGGGGAACGAAATGGGGGCAGTTAAGGCCTTCGCAACATACAAAAATGTCCACATGCGCATTTCGCAAATACGCTCGATTTCGTATTGTAACCCTGGCTCTATTTCATTTGGGTCGCAGTCGCTATTGAGAACTGAAGGGGAACGCTGACCAGAGTGTCAGTGGGACGAGAGCAGAGCTGTGTGATGCTGATAACTATTATACATACGTAGATAGGCGCCTCGATCGAAGGTTTTGCGGTCGGCCTCACTCTTCAGTTTAATACTGCGCAGTGCAATGAGACCTTAGTCGAGGAAACAACGCACCATTTGTTGATTGTTTCCTCAATTCTGCCTGCGAGTGAAATATATTTACGCAGGACCTGCAGACACTAATACATTACGACGAACCTATATTGACACTGTTGTGTAGAAACGAGAACATTACTTTGATTTTCGACTTTTG
>NW_019212988.1:0-15692 GCF_002532875.2 Varroa jacobsoni
ATATATCATTGTGGCACAGATGGCTGTCACGTAACGACATACACTGATACAGACCCGGCAATGAACGAAGCTGTAAGAACTAGTCACAGATAAACACGTGATTGGAAGACAGTTACTATCATATAAGACGTATATGCATAGATATTTCACATAGAAGCTCAAATAATAGATTGACGAATGCTTAAATAACGATGGGGAAGTCTGGGGAGCTGTCCGTTCGCAGCGAACATAACGTTTATAAGGTATCACGTTTAAACTGGAACGTTTTCTTACATTTTATTTTTAAGATCATATCTAATGAAAGCGGACGGCTGAAAACATTTTTTCCATACTTTAAAAGCGCCATTTTTAAGAGTCATACTTATTCAATATAACCAGCCAAATTCTCCCTATTTGCAAATAACCTTTTAACAGCAACTATGTGTCAAGCGATATTGTTACATGTGAACTTTTTAAAGGTCCCAAAACTCCAGTGGCTCACGATAGCCAAAAAGCTCAAAAAGTACAAAATGGCGTAAGGGATCGTGAGAAATCTAGCTGTTAGGGCTTACCTGAACGATTTAGTTGACAATTGATATTAATTATCCTCCCTCAAGCAGATATTTACTTCTACAACAGAAATACAGATGTATCGAAAATGATCTTGTGTCTAAACCCTCTAAAAACTTCTGCTGTTTGACTCGTTCCCCAGATTTTCAAAAGCTACAGGAAAACCAACAATAACAGAGTTAGTCGATTTCGGGAATCGAATTCTTCTGATGAATGGCCGTTCAGTACGAGAGGATTCTGGAAAGGGTACGCTTCTTTTAACCACGAAGAATTCACCATTTTGTTGCCTGGCCTTCGTTCGGTGTCAAAAATAGCCCAGAACGCATGCCCATTAAGACAAACAGTCCACCAAAGTCCGTTTCATCTTGCAAACCATACCCTATATATATATATATATATATTGACCAGTCAAATCGGGCAACCTAAACGTTTTATACATTGTCGAGTTTGACCGAACTGATTTCCGTCCCTAAAAAATATATATATGGTATTTTTCAAGTGAACTTTAATTTCCTCTGCTTTCTAGCGATAACACACGGCTTAATATTGTCGCTAAAGGAGCATCTTTAATCTGGTGTAGATGGAAAGGCATGTTGTGCAATGGCTGTGTATCAATACGCGTATGAGTATGCGAGTTAGTACACACAATGCAGGTATCCAAATTCGGGTTGTTCTATTTATGGCAAGACATAAAAGGTTCGACATATTGTATAATAATGATTATCACTTTAGTCTATTTGATGACGTTATTATGAGCACAGATAATTTTGAAGATCTCGTTACTATACATAAACTCGTAATAGAACTGCGAGGAAGTTACAAAAGGACAGTGGACACTTTTGCAAGAAGAGCCAGGCTGAATATCGAAGCATACTGTTGATAATATAGCCCGGAAGTTGAAGCGTAATTCGTTCGTTGTTAACAAAAACCGGAAACCAATATTGAAAACGGTACACAAGATAGCAAGGGAACAAAATTAGTCTGAGCACGTTACGAAATAACGATTCGTTCCGATTCAACTGAGTCAGAGCATGGCAGAGTGTGGAGTTACTGTGTCCATAAGGACCTTCCAACATAGGGCCCATGCGAAACAGAGAAAGCAGAGGATACATCCAGGGCATTTCAAACCAAATTGCAGCGGTGGTTGTAGCTAGGGCTAGGGAGCCGAATGTTAGCTTTAGCATCTTGCTTTCCAAGCATTCAAGAATCCTTTTGCGACGACATCGTCACATGTATTATCATTAGAAACTAGAACTAGGCAACTTTTATACACAAAAAGGCACGCAAATGTTTAAATCAAATCTCCGACCAAACGATTAGCAGATCGAATAGAGAAACGTCTAATTAGCCTTATTTCTCCTGCCACCCTGTCACGCAGGGCAGCGCTGCAGGACACACCCATGGCTCAAGCAGGCACCATTTCCACAGGACAAATAAGTATCGACGAGCGAATCGCTCCCAAGACTAGGAGACAGATTGCTCAGATTGTAGTTTTCATTGCTTGGCAAATCTCCAAGAACTACCAGTCCCGAGGTCGTTAAGATCTTTGAGACTGTGAGTACTGTCCACGGTTATGAGCCAAAAAAAATTGGCACACTGAGCCCAATTCTGCTCTCGTTGGGTCCTCGGACTAAGTCGAAGAGTTCAGGTGACGCGTTTGTTCGTTTATTATGGAAAATCGAGACTAGGAGGATGTCCCAGCTATCTAGAAGAAACTCTAACTTTAGTAACCCCACCTTCCCACCTTGTTTTTCTTCGTGGTTCGCTAACCCTAGATTATTTATTTTTCGAGTTAATTCTTCCTCTTTTGCGTTTCTGCTTTCCTCGAGAGTTAGCGGCGATGACACCAGTGCGAGAGTCGGTAACTGTGGACGCTTCAAAAGGGGGTGGTGACTTTGTCAGGGAAAGAGAAAGCAGGAATGGCACATGGATTATACTAAAGGATTCTGACTCTGAAGTCGGCTCTTTTTTTCTACATGTGTGTGTGTGTATAAAGAATCTGTTTTTAGACAACTAATAATGCTCAGTTTTTATTGGGGCTGAATTGCTA
Organism: Varroa jacobsoni; assembly: GCF_002532875.2. NCBI lineage: Eukaryota > Metazoa > Arthropoda > Arachnida > Mesostigmata > Varroidae > Varroa > Varroa jacobsoni. Next base: position 2,600 of record NW_019212988.1, read on the forward strand.
TCCTGAGCTGAGCGTACAGGCACGTCGCCCTTTACGAGAAGAAGCAAAGTAATTGTTTTTTATTAGGATAGAATAAACACTACGCGTTACACAACACTGCTGATATAGTAATCCTAAGCAAAAACGAAATACATGGAATGCACTACAGTAGACAGTGGACACTCATACAACAAAAGCTATTTTTTAACAAGTAAGCATGTTCTACATATATAAAAGGCTTTAAATTAGGCATATAGCATACTGACCACAATTTTGTCTTTCTCTTAGAGGGATCGCTCATCGTTTCTGTACATGTTTTCTCCGAAGCATTTGAATTTGTTGAGCGAAAACCAACAGTCTTCATGTGAAGATGGAACAGGATCGTAATCGTTCCTACTCTAATAGTAGCTTTACATGGACCACTAGTGAGGGTACAAGCATTGGGAAATTATAGACCTAATTTTAAATTATATATGTCGAAGGGGCAGGTATTACACTTCAGACGACGAAGATAAATTTGGCAAATCTTTCTTCACCTACACCTGTTACATTTCATATCATGTAGGCATTTCGTTGAACTGTCCGCAATAGATTACTTTTTTTGAAGTGTTAATTAATCTGAATACACGAGTACTGAGTGTGGTAGCATCCAAACAGATGTCAAATTTGAGATCTCATTATTAACATCTGTTGCGAAAGTTAAGCTGAAACCCAAAGTGAATAGTAAAAAAATTTATATCCAATTTAATCAGCTCTTCATGTGCTTTTGTAAAAGAAACACCAGAACGACCCTGGAGCCGAAAAGGTATAAGGCAATCCGGGCCGGAGCTTGGCCAGGGACAAACGTTACTTTACGTGTGCCCTATATATCTTCGTATATGTAAGGAAGTGCCGCACTCAAAATACTTACTGTCTGATTCCTGATGCTGCCGATGAAAACTATGTGAGGAATATACACGTTGCTTGCGGAGTCGGTGAATGGAAGTAAATTTTGCCTCTGCGTGTGATGTCTATGTACGGTTTCCAGCCTCCACAGATTTCTTAGTTTAGCTTACCGCATTGCTGGAACATGGCAGAATTTCGGCTGTGCCTGCCAGTGACAGCCGAAACTATGGTATTCCACTGCTCTGAATGGTTCATTATATACAAGAATGCGCACTCGGGTATCAATGAGGTTCGTCGAAAGTTGGCGTGAAAGGAAGAATTCTAGTGATCATGACGGAGACCTCTTGATGTTTTGTCCGGTTCATTCAGACGTGTTGACCATGGATGTCAATGTCAGATAAGGATACATACGCATAATAAGTCATAATAACAACTAAATGACAGATTAGACCGGTACGGCTTAAAATACTAAAACTGCTACTAGCTACCCATTTTATGACGATAATAACTATCACCCGTTCTTACTGTTAGCAGGAAACTTAGGTAGAAAAGCAGTAAATGTGACCGAAGCACTGCTTGTAGCCATATCAAAAAGAGCCTACCGGACGATAGTATCTGGCAGAATAAAATAATGGACTTCAAAATCTGCAGGCGTTTGAAGAACTACAATAGCGTCTAAGTTGTTATTATCGTTTTATTAACTTAAGTTTCTCTGAGATGACAAAATCGTCCTCAGTTGTACTCAATTTCGTGCTGACTGTCAATTTCTGAGTCCATTTTGATAAAGAGAGGCTTTCTGCGTCGTACTTCAATATTAGCCGGGTTTCAACCATCTCCGTTTTCAAACATGTCCTGCAGTCCGACTCACATGTCTTTTTTCTGTTCCTTCATTTTACTGTGCCTGCGTTACATAAAGTAAGCTTGTGCTACATGCGATAGGTTAATTTATGTGTTTAGCCTGTTAATGCTTGTCAGCTCCGTATATATATGCTTAGTAGTCCCAGCCCTTTTGTACCATCCCGTTCGCCTACAACAGATTTTGTTTCTGGCAGAATTTCCGCGCTCATTTTCGGCCACTGTTCTTTTGCTGGTGCTTTTTCGATAAACCTTTTCCATTTTTTTAATTGTCTCATCTTGATCTCTTCTTCGACCTTTTGGAATACCTGGAATCGGGACAAAGCGGATAAACTCATGATAATGGTACCAACTACGTGCTCGTCCCGCCCACACTCCAAATCCCAAGTAGCGATCATGAAAACAACAATTCGCCTCAATCACACCTCACTATGCCCACTGTCGTCGCTCTTTTTTTCCTACTCCCCATGGGCTTACCGAGACTGCCGCTCCCGTCCTTGCACCTCATCTTTTAGAAGTTGTGGCATCATTCGTTAAGGCTCACCACGATATTGTCTAATGGGCAGGTGCGCATACGTTTGCAGCGACATCTAGTAGGGCCGTAGGCGCTGATACTGAAGAGAATATCACCTGTTACAATATGTGCATAGCTATGTTACCATCGCAATCGGCCAACATCCTAGTTGTCGCAGGTGTCATCAACAGAAGCAAGGACCGCTGGTCAAGGCCAGCAGGACAACTTGTAACAGAAGCAGCCCCGACATCAACGACGACCAGCTGCGTCACTATAAGTGATGAAACTGTCGCTTGGTCTCATAATAATGCTATACACTACATGATATCCGTGGTGCTGCGGCTTTACATAAGCATACATGCTTATATAACATGAATATACATACAAATATAAATAAACAGCAATGCCTATATTTAATCTAGACACAAGCATTAGTTCAGATAAAAAGGGGCCATATAGTTTGTATATATAGTTACTATGCGAAAGACAGAGCCGAACTTTAACAGCCGCTTTAGAGGCTCATGCCAGTGCACGCCCTGACGCTCAGCGTACATTCGGGACATCTAGTTGGATTGTTTTGAAGTGCCAAATGTGTGTTCGGTGTTGACCGAAGACAGTACGTAATATTAACAGCACATATTATTGAATAGGTAAACAAAAATATATGGACATGAAGGCCGCGTTATCGATCAGTTAGCGATGATCATGTGGAACGGACGATGTGTGCGTAGGTTTACACAGACCTAAAAATAGGTCTAGCAATAATATGGCTAGCTTAGTGACTCAACTAATTCAAGAGATCTATGAGCGCGCACAGACTCCTTCTTTGCGCTGCCTATTTTTAGAAAGGAACAGCCTATTGTAGAGTTCGAAAGCTTATATAAGTATAGCGATAAAACATTCTACAGTATTTCTCTATACAAAAACTACGATTTGAACAAGTTTCTACGAAATGACACCCGTGAAAGCCCATGTTGCCCTATGTATGAGCTATAGGTAAACTATGCATATACTTGTAATAAGCTTAATTTACTAGAATTTTTGGGTGATTCTATAGTGGCGGCCGACAATAAAATCAAACTTCTAGCGGGTAATAATCTGTCGAAAATACAACTTGGAATTATTCATGGATATTCAAGTTTGCACAGAAACAGTTTGTATAATTTTTATTTTCTTCTGAGGATCTCATTGCATTGCCGTATTGTGGAGCAGCATCTGTGAGTTGAGAAAGTAAGTCCAATATAATTATTTAAGTAATTCCCGATGGACAGGCACGACTCGCGCGGATCATTTACGTTTATTCGAAACGCTGCGCTCGAAGGGAACTGCGTCTATATCGAGCTAAGTTGCTGATATCAGAACTTTCATATAAAATAGAGATATATAGGAGTGACTAGATTGTTATTCGCTCTTCGTATTAAACCTTTTAAAAGTTGATTTTTTCGATACTTTTTTCATGCCTACTGCTACGTTGCAAAAGTTATTTATTCCCTTCGGGCTTCTCTCCAAACTCCTTGAGCGTTTCAGGCTATCAGGGGGCTCAGTATATATCGTTACCACAATAACGGAAAGCAGCGCGTTTTCCTCATCATCATCACCATCGCGTGTCTGATAATGCAAAGTTTTTAATTATCAGCATATAATTACGACCATTATCATCCACGTTACAGTTGTGCGGCCTTCAGAGCAATTTACAGCTTAACCAAAGACTGTGAGTAATTTGCTGATACAGATCAATTCGCTCGCGGCGTGAACGCGCGTCGAATTTCCGCATACTCAGAATTGGTCCGGAAAACAGTGTTCCTTTGTTGTAACCGTATCTGAAGCTGTTTTCGCTACGTCGAGTCGCGTGTGTTGGTGTTCCGCTTAGCTACGTTTTCGTCCCTTCGCTTCCTTGTCGCTAATACGATGGCTCCCTCTTTTTGTTACGGTGGATCATTATTTACGGAAAATACTGATATCGGCTTGCACGGATTAGTCTTAGCAGACGAGTCCACGATCCAACTAATCGAACAACTGCACGGTGGAGCTTGTCAGTTTCGGCGGTCCCCATGGCCTTTTCTCAAGGCCCATCGTTGACCCGAAAACTACTCGCCCTTGGAGTAATCAGTTTTTTTTCAAAATCCTCTGATGGACTCTATTGTCCGTCTTGGTGGCATGAACACGTCTCGTAAATACCTATAAGCTTAAGCTGAACACGAGTGCTCAGATGCACTTCAGTTTGTTTATCCCGGCACGTATTAAAGATTTAGACCTGCTCGCCTTGGATGTAATCAAGCGTCTGCTTCTGGAGCCTGACAGACAGAGTTAAACTATCCATTTGCACCAATAGTTCGACGACAGAGTCCGGCGTTTTTTGTTGTTCTGTAATTTTGTCGCCTGATTTATTAATTAATGACTTAGCTCGGATCTCTGTTTTTTGATCCCTTCATTTTGAAAGGAATTGGCCATCCAGGCTAAGTTAAACATACAGCCAGCCTAAGATGCACCTAAAAATCGATGTTATGAAGCTAATTTTCTTTTCGGAGAATTGAAAACGTACCGCATTTTTTTAAAGGCACAGTGAACATACGAACCTATGTTACAATACTACGCATCAACAATGTATACCAAATCCAACTCATGAACCGCTTAATTTGGATAAACTGAATAAATATCGTGTTAAAGGTGAGGTATACTGTAAAGTGTACCATATTTTGTTCAATATTACATGTACCATCCATGGCCGTCAATGACCTTAATGCATCCAATGCAATGACATTAAAGAGATCCATACCTATGCATAGTACTATATAACCATAGCATGATTATTTAGAGAGCTACAGTGAAAGATAGCAGGCGTATCGATACGGGCACAACTGCCAAATTTCTCCACCACCTACAATAGGCGGAAATAGACTAATAAATTTTTGCCTGCTAATTCAACCCAAATTCTCAGTTGTTACATGGTGTGGGGTGGGGGGATGGGGGTTATAATCCATTGGTGGGTTATAGGGTTTATTCTATTTTGCTATTACCATCGAATTTAGAATAATGACAATGATAAAACCAACAATCGATTATCTATTACAGAGAAACATATTGACCCAGTCGTAGGTATGCTGAGTCATACGTAACCGTTAATAGCTCGCAGATGATACGACTCAATATTACATACTATGTTCGGCAGCCTTCCGCTATCAATTCGAGGCAAGGCCAGGCATTTGACAATAAACATCTACTGTATTATCTTAAGTTTACTCACTTCATGCAGTATAATTTCTAGAAGAAAATAAGCCCAACTAACTAATAGTACTGTATAATAGGATCGCATCTATAAGGCGAGCTGGCGATCGATAGCCTTCGAACATTGTTGTCTTCTTGGTTCCGAAAGCCGTAGCAGGGATAAGTAAGAAAGATTTCATACGGCTAGCCGTTTAATAGAGCCAACATAAAACCATTAGAGAGTAGCTGCACTGTAAAAACTGACTATGTTAATATAATATTATAATTATTACACGTCTTTGTCCAATTCGGACATTGGGGAAATTGGAAAAAAAATAGAAACGAAACGTCCCACGACGGAAATTTTTGTAATTATCAAGTTGCCAATGTGGCCATAGGTGCAAGAAGCAGCATGTGCGTGAGGTTTCTTTAAGTATAATGATCGGTTCGAGCTTTACAATTAGTCAGAATCACTGGCACATATTTCTATATCATCGGTGCAAAAAAAAAATCGCGATCGGAAAAACAAACATATTCTAGACATAAGTGTGTTTTTCAACGTGATTCAATTTACGCCGTCCGCCATATACGCTAACCAGCGTATAAGGGCTCGCTTGAATATGCGATGATCTCAAGGGCAGAGATGCAGAATCTTCTAGTTACTAACGGCTACTTCTGTAGTATGTCTTCTCAACAACGCTTATACCTAGCTCAACAGTGCACGTGTCCTTCGTTGCCATAGTAAAGTACCCGTATGCCAGTATGTCAGCAATTTTCTAAAACAGTTATATCTGCCCCATTTGTGGTTTCAAAGAAGACGTTTCAGGTAACTGCATCTGCGACGTACAATAACGAGATACCTGTTTCTAGCGGTACGTTCTCTCAACTGTGCCCTTTAGCATTGGATGCCTAAACTCAACGCTGTCAGACGGCAATGGGTTGCTCGTATCCTAGTGGTTGCAAGGAACGGAAACTTCATATATCGTTTTCTGCTTTGTTTCTAATATCCTCATAGAGATGGCACGTGGAGTCAACGAACGTCAAAAGACACCCAATCGTTTCCTCGTAGACATATAACGAATACGGCCTTCTCCGAAACACTGTCCCCGCCGCTTGACGGAACACGGCTCAAGGGTTTTCAAGGGGAATTTTCCGAATCCAATGAACAATGAACGGTTTCATAGCAAAGGAAACATGTTGCCGGATTGAAGTAAGGGTTCGAAGAGGGAAAACGGGCGCAACATCGTCACTGTGTAGATGTTCGAAGCTTAGAATTCAGAGCGCCTTTTTTTCCCCATTATATCGAATTCAGCTAGCAGAACGGGGCTAAAGTGAAGATCTTGCGCATCTCTACAGCAATGCCGTACTTATTTTGTTAGATAGATGTCGCGGATAGTAAAAGCTTTCTTTATTTACACAAACTGTATGATCCTAAAAAGTTACAAACAGTAAATGTGAATTATTTATATTTCATACTCGGTAATATTTATTTTGTTGATAAGTGTGTATACTTTGTATAGACTATACTTTGTACTAATTATAAACGATCCTAACCGACTTTCTCTTCAGTACTCATTTTAATAGCGTTTCCTATATATATATAAATATATATTCGTATATATAAATACATATAAATATAAATACGAATCTCCAAATTTTTAACTATTATCAATCCTCCTGGTGAAACTGGTCTAAAATTGTATTAGAAATGATTCATTTAAGTAGCTTATTTCTGTATAAGTGACGGCGTCTCTGAAACGCACATTGGGGAAGACCTGTGAAGAATCAGCCATCATTGATGAGCTGAATTCCCTTTTCCTACATAGCCTTTCCATTCTCTATTTCCCGCTCATCCTCTACACTCAGTCAGTTATTACTTAATGATCATGTCTTCTATACCTGGATCCTTAGGAGCAACTAGCAGTTTGTAAACTGGGCTTGTAGGAGAATTAAATTGTTGTCATAGTCAATGACGACACTGTGGCAACATACGTAGTGGGGCCTATACGTATTTATCTATTGTCCACTCTATTCACTAGGCACTACCCGATGAGTGCGGAATCATGACTAATCCTTTTGTTTTTGTTTTTTCTTTTTCTATCAAAGGGATACTAGAATGCTACGGAGGATCCTTTATGTGAAACAACAATCTCTATGGGAATCTTATAGAAAAGCAAAGCCATGCACAATAAATTGTTTACCACAACCGTATACCTACGAACCTGACACGTTCAATACGTTGAAACAATCCACAGACAGAACGCTAGTTCATCGAGACCTAAATCATTCAGTGATTTGATCGTCAACGTGTATAGTCAAAGTAATGAAAACGAAGAAAACTATATAGTTTCTCATCGAGTCTAAAAGGAACACTCTTCGCTTACTTGATAAAATATGCACGGTACAAATATGTCTACCAACGAAGGAAAAATATGGCTCGGTGAAAAAATTGATTTTAGAAAAAAGTATTTCGTTTTGCGAAACTCAAAAACCGTTGGACAGTCTAAGAAGCAAATAGAATTACTCTACTGCAGCTTCACATTCTCTAAATATAAGAGGATTAATAAGATCCTCTTACATTTAGATCTGACTATATATATATTACTATCAGATATTGTTTTGGTCCAATACAAAATTGGAACAACTCCGTCAAACTATATTGTTTGCTAATTCTCAATCACATGTTATCTGGGTTCAGGCATCAACAGATAAGTAGACCTTTCCGTTTCTGGGATCAGATGATAAATTCGCTTTAGACTACAGCAATGAACAGTAATTGTTGACCGCAGTAAGGGGCATATAACTGCCCACTGTGATCTAGCAATGACGCATATAGTACTCAACCCTTAAATGGTTTGGGGCCACTCACGAGAGCTGCAGCATCTAGATAGCGAATTCAATATACTTTAGAGGAAAATTCTCGTAGGCCACCTAACATGCGGCCATAAACTAGTGTTAGCAGAAACTGAGGCAGCAATTATTTTGCGAGGCGCTCACTTGTAATTAGCTTGCCTGAACAGTTGTTGGCCTAGCAAGGTTTCATACACTACAAGGACAACGATGTAAGGACACAAATGAGTGGAATGAATGACACAGTTCCCTCTCGAGGGTTTTCCTTTTCCGTCGCGTCCCTGAATCGTTGATGAGATAGAGCAGCCGTTGTTGGTTTTTTTAGATTTAACGCAGAGTAAGTCTTCATCTGGTGCCGACAAATCGGGCACATCTGCTATTTTCTGTCTATATCTTTCCAGCTGGCATTGATTTCTTTCTGGAGTTGAAAGACTGTCAGTATACAATAGCGTGACATAAACTTAAACTATAGTCGCTTTTGTCTCGTCGAGCTACCGCGCTGTTGGCGTACATATGTACAGCATAACTTGAGATATAAAATTGATGGAAAAAGCTGACAACCGGATGCAATGAAGGAAGGAAATGTAAAAGGACTTGTCGGGTAACAAAGAGGGTCTTAGACCTAGAGAAAGAGCCTATAGCTTATACCAAGAGTAGGTTGGTTAGCTCCTGGCTCGTCTCGAAATGACTTACAGCCTTACTAAAGTCTCCCTGTAAGGGAAAGACTTCGCGAAACGTCTACAATAAGAGAAGCCCCGATGAGTCACTGTGTTTGCCTGATCCTTAAGAAGCTATCTCCGGATAGCGCGCTCTGCCTTGTTCGGATAGGGGCCCAAAGACACCCTCTCAATTTCCGTATCCTCTGATGTCCTTGGCATCCACCTTTTCGACGGAGGAGGGCTATCCCCCGTCGACCTCTGCTAGACCGCCGCTATATTTCAATGTATCCCGCTGGCACCCTCTACGCGTATCGTCTACGTTTTTGCTCAATTCGTTCAAAGCGACTCCTCCAGGACGTTCGGTATGCTGGTAGACAGGACTACTGGCAACGCCATATTAGGACCCCGACTGAGGACTTCCTATCCGCCAGATCAGCATCTAATTCGTGCTCTTGCCCCACTAACGAGCTGCTTTGTATTCTCTTCATAATTAACAGGGAACGTTCCTCGCTTGTCTTCTGATTGGGACGCCTGAACATTATTCGGCCCCATGAAGGCACAAGCTAGACAGTACTCACCATGGAACCTTGAAGAATAAAGAATAAAGTCCATAAAGGTTAATCGTAAACAGGCAAAACAAGGTATGATAAAGTGAAAGATTAATGATTCGCATCACTAAATAATGAGCAGTACTCTGTATGTCGAATATACGCTGAGGCCGAATTTTGTCGTCTGTATTATCTGTAAAGGCTAATATTAACCCGTGTCTAAAAAGCGGCAAGGCATGTTTGGTAAGTGCGTTCATGGGAGATTCAGCGGGACAGGCGATTCGCTGAAGAATCGCAAAGTGGGTTGAATAAAAGGGATTTTATACAATGATAATCGTTATATTGCAGTATAGGCTTTTGGCTTTTGGCCGGCCCTCGGCCTGCAGCGCCTCACAGAATCCGGTTCTGGAGTCATTTGGACAACACTACAAGAGCCGTGGTACGAGATGCCCGCGCCCATCTTCGTAGCAGGGCATTTTCTGTATGCTTTTCAGCTTTGTGTGCCTATAGTTTCTAATAATGTTCCCTATTAGTGCTACCCATAACTGTAGTGTACTCATCGATGGCGATAAATTCAATGCCTTCACTGCAATATTACGTCATTTGTTCGATCAAATCGTTTCTTAGTTTTTTGTTGTCGGTTGCCATATAAGACGTCTGTCGCGCCTTTATGATTCATAATTAGTACTTTTCTAAAATTTGTGACTGAAAAAGAAAACAGGCAAAATTAGAGAAGCCAACGGAAGTCGTACGGTAACTTTACCTTCGAATAATTGTAACGCATCTTAAATTTGGAGTCAGGTAAAGTGTTGTAAGAAGCATTAGGTCAAGGTCATTTCAAGATCAATTGCTTACTTATCACTGGGATATAAGTTAAAGTTAACATACTTACACATATTTGCTTATATATATTTAGCGATCATAACGTATATACTGTCGGCTTTTATTATTCCTAGACATCATAAATCGTAATACTTTCTCTCCAATGAAAATGCGTGCAGTCTACTACACGAATAGACACTTCTGCTTGGTATCGGCTATATATAGTTACAATACATACCAACGAACCGATAAATAATATCAAACTCTCGAATTTAATGGGTGGCGGCTATACGTACGTTAGGCAAAGAGTTAGAACATTTTTTTTAATGTTTATTAATATATTATGAGCGAACAAATTTTCTGCTATGCGCACACAGAGGTAGAAAGAAATAGCAAGAAATTCATGCTTTGTTAATATGAAATCCTATATTCGTTCGAGAAAACGAAAACGAAGCTGCAATAAAAGACTTCAAATTTTAATCTGTCCATCAGAGTCTCTAATCTAGCTCGTAGTGTATTGTGGCAATATTCTTGATCCGTTTTCGGTGAGTCTTTGCTTCCTTTAGCACGTTTTTTTGAAAAACGTTCTTTACCACCTGCTCAGAATTCCATCGGGCTACCTAGCAGACGCATCCCTCCAAAAGGTGTAAAGCGAAAGTTCCTGTCTTCCGTTCCTCTTAGGCATGCGATCTGCCAATCGACTACTTGCTCAGACCAATATGGTCGGCGCAACGACAACCATGTCGATCTAAATCGAGTGGACGGAAGCCACGGGACAGAACCATAGCAACTTCAGAGATATCATACGTCACCGATACGTTATTGTTCGTAAGTGTGAGCTCCACCAATTGTGTACTGAGGAAATGTTAAAAATCGGCCAAAAAGATGTATGGCAGTGATAATGAACGCCTGTCAAGCTGGGTATCAGTAATGCGCATCTTTCCCCGTACCGTTACACCGTTGAAGTGGTACCGGAACGGGGCTTTCCGGGAACCGGGGAACGGAAGCAGCCGCAGGTGGCTTAATAAAAATCACTTAAGAACTGTGACTCACTCGATCTAGTGACTGTGCGTAGTTCCTGTACGCAGTGTCTATTAACAATATGAACAGGTATAAGAATACAAAATATGGTCGTCATTTCCGTTCCAAACCCAGAAGGAGCTTGTGGGTATTGTCAAGACGTTTTTTTTTCCTAATACTACTATAAACATTTATTTAATAACGTTCCCCTGTTGTCGTTTGAATCATCATTGAGGTGCTTGAAAGCTGCGAAGTCATCGTGGTGACGCGCGGGAAGTAAGCTCTCTTAAAGCCGTGGGGCTATAAATACACGATACGGTCATAGACGAGCATCGAAACGACGGATTTAGCAAAAAAGTCTGTCGTTAGACTCAAGATAATAAATAAAAGACGAAAGTGCACTTCGTTTGTATCTGGTGCATATTCTTAATAATGACATTTGGTGAAAAGCATCGAGCCAAACAACTGTGCACCATTCTTTTCTAGCTTTTCAGCCGAGTTATTCGGTTACGACGACCAGGTACGCAATTATGATACTTCATCAAAAACCTTTATTAATAATTTATATGGTAAACCTTCAAGCTTTTACGGCAAAGTTGCGGTTATTTCAACTTCTTTCGTAATTAAGTGCTCAAAGATAAAAAATAAAGAACATTGTACACGTGTCGATTTTTACAAACGCATTGATGGATTATTTGGTAAATTCTACTATAGAAGGAAGTCGATTCAAGACATTTACGTACGAAACCGCAGCTACACTTTTCCGTGGAAGAGTTTACTTATACATTCGGTAGTATAATAGTTAAGGTTATACAAGAACCTTGACGATTTCAGTATATATGGTCATGATGGTTCGTATAATAATGGACAGTTATAATACAATCATCGATACTACCCTATATTCTATACTCGCCAGCAAGCAATTGTTTGTATATATGTATTTGCCAACCATCTCAAAAACCCAGCGAACTCGTGGTAAAAGCCTTTGGTAGGTCTATAATTAAAAGGTCTACTTAAAGTTGTAACTATTCCATCATAATCTTTACAAACTCTTGTGTAAATTTGAGCACGTTCACGCCTATATCGCCTCCTAACCGCATAACACCTCTTACGATTATAACGACGATTCTGTCTACGTTTCCTCCGTTGATTCCTAACTCTTGTAACAACACGCTTCCGTAATGCCATATTAACAGCGTTATAAACAGCTGGACCCGCAAACGGCGGATTCGCGTAAATAAAATTTCGAAAGAATCCAGGGTTTTTAACGGCTGCCCCTACAATAACAGGGAGAGTGTGCGCTATCGCTAATCCTATTCCTGGTTTTCCCAACGGTCGATACGGTTTCCTAAGCAAGGGCCGTTCCATGTAAGTACTGACGATAAATTTCACAGTACGCGTCCTTGGCTGCACCAATAACAATCCTTCTTCTTACTTGTAATTTTATCTTAGTGATATGGAGTTTCCTATTAACTCTGACCGGATTTCCTATTCCGCAAACTAGATCTCCTTTAAGTCTCTTCAACTCCAAACTAACTACTCTGATAAAATAATCTTGCTTAAGCATGCCACGTATAATATCGTCAAGAGTATAAGCACTATTGTTGACGTAATCCATTTCTACTTGTTTGGGCAAAGCGTCCACTTATATAGTGGATATCTCTCCAGTAGGGGAGAGGGCAATTGGAGGTGACGTCATTCCTGTAGGGACCTATAATACTAACGATAGAAGTCGCTCAGGGTAATATTGTACCTTT
>NW_019212988.1:15792-89692 GCF_002532875.2 Varroa jacobsoni
ATATCTCTCCAGTAGGGGAGAGGGCAATTGGAGGTGACGTCATTCCTGTAGGGACCTATAATACTAACGATAGAAGTCGCTCAGGGTAATATTGTACCTTTCGAAGTAATATCAAAAATATACCGAGCCATGGCCCAAGCTGACAAAGGGGTCCAGGGTTTAGTGGGTGAGAGTCCCACAGTACCGGACATAGGAGTAGTTTTGTCATGCCTATGACCGGTCTGCATAATGCATTTGCCCTAAACCCCGAAAAAAAAAAAAAAAAAAAAAAAAAAAAAAAAAAAAAGGGTAATACTGTACCTGAGCGACTTAACACGCCCGGACAAAGCACAACATGGCCGCCCGTCAAATGATGTTCCGTAGGGCTGCTTGGACCCTAAACAACTACACGGATGAAGAAGTAACCCACATAAAAGCAAACGTTGACCAATTCCGATACATTGTGTGGGGGTTATGAAATAGCCCCTAATACGTCTACACCTCATTTACAAGGATATGCAGCCCGTGAACTTCCTACATCATTGGATCGACTTAAAGCTCTAATAAGTGAAAGAGCCCACGTTGAAATCGTAAAAGCATCTGAAAGAGAATACTGTACTAAAGGCGGCCATTTTAATTCGCAGGGCCAAACAAACGACTTATATAATGTTGTTGATACATTATTAACAAATAAAGAAGACCCCATAGGTGCTGTAGCCGAAAACCATCCCGTTGCGTTTATCAAATTCGGAAGAGGAATTCGAGATCTAGCAACTACTCTTAAACTAGTAGCAAAAAGAAATCACCGTACTAAATTGTGCATTGTATATGGCTACCCTGGGACAGGCAAGAGCTATGGTGTTAGACAAATTATGTGACAAATTATTTGGCGAAGATCAGACGTTCTACATAACCCGTGGTGAATGGTGGGATGGCTATTGCAATCATAAAGCTGTTATAATAGATGATTTTTACGGTTGGTTAAAATACGACGAACTTTTAAAAATCGCCGATAGATATCCCTATAAGGTACCTATTAAAGGTAGTTTCTCAAATTTTTTAGCTGAATGGATATTCATCACATCAAATAGCCATCCTGAAGATTGGTATCATTTCAAAGGTTATAATTGGACTGCTCTAAGAAGAAGAATTGATATCCTAATTCACTTGCCTGACCCATCTAAACCAAACGAATATAAATCTTATAAGCATTTTGAATATAATGATACATCTGATGAAATAAAGATACAATTTGGATTCAGTTAAACTTAATATTTTCATTTTATTTTTTCTAATATTCCTCCAATTGCCCGATCATGTGTCGGGTGAATTATAGGTACTTGTTGTAAATCCGACCCATATGAAGTAAATCTTTTATATGCAACTACTGCTTTTATTATAACTTTATATCGATAACGCCATAAATTTTTTGTATCTCCTGGCATTTGATATGGTGACCATGCTATAATAGGTCCATTAATAGGTGTTACTGCTTGAAAAAAACAAAACACGCCGTAAAAATTGATTCGATATACGTATGATGCACGTGAAATACGTGCATAGATATTTATTGAGGATGGTCTTCACGTGCCAACTCGGTCCTCGAGCGTTTCTCAGTAGCAAGATAACTAAGGAAAGCTTAATACTTTCTTTAGTTATCTTTCTAATGTAGCGAATTACACTATGTGTAAGAGGTAGTTGGATAAACCATTATGTTCCATCTGTTCATAGAGATTAAAGGAGGATTGACGTATAGTGTAATTTGCTAAGCGTGAACATGCCGCTAATCCCAGTTATGATAATGATCTTGATGCTAGATATTATAGTTCATATTCAATTTCAGAGGATAATTTTGCACCTTACTTAGTTTGCATTTGTCATCTCCTTGTTGCCCCTACCTACATTCGCCCCCCTCCTCCGCTACCATAGACTATCCCTTATATACCAAACAGTAAATCTTGGATAATGTCACTGATATCATCACGATCGGCTACCGTACAAAAAACATGAGTTCGGTCGAAGCAGTCAGTCGCCCAGAAGTTCTGCTCTTTGCTCCGCTCTTCCGGGCGGAACCTCGACATCCGGCGTCCTTCAGTTCACTGCATTCAACGCCGCCACTCTGCTAAGCCTTGCTGCTTCCGTTTTTCATTTTGACCAGATAGTGCTTCTTCAAAGGAAGTCGCTTGTGGGCAAACAATAAGGCTGTTCGGCTGTCACAATTTAGCGCATTTCTTTCGGGCTTTTAATGAAGGTCCTTCTCATGTCACCAAACAACATTCTAAAGTTAATAAAAGCCATTCTAACCAGAATGGCACGCTACCATTGTGTAGTTGGGGTTGCTGTTGTTCATGACGATTAAGGACAAACGAGCGACAGATAGCCTTCCCTTGCAATAATCTCTGACCGCGTTTGCATTTCTCAAGTTGCTGCCGCCGTTTTGTAGATACTAAATTAACTAAAAAACCAAGCCACGTAGAGAAAGGATAATGATTGTTTGTTTGGAACTTCGTAGCTACCCAGTCGCCGCCGCATCTGCATAACAACGCTGCTGTACTGGTTAAGTTCATCCTGATCGATCTGAGATTTTCCGATATTTAGCCTCGGCCTTATACTCGTTCTCTGTACCTGGTTTTATTAACTATTAAGACCTTAGCACCGTGTCAGGGCATTCTGCTGAGGGGAACAGCGCACATAAAAAGTAAAGATTGGTCGTATGGGGAAGGGGAGGTGAACGAGGGCTTTTCTTTCCCGTTCCGCCACTTTCCGAAAGAGCGTCGAACTTATGGTCAACGAAGCAGTCAAAAGACAGAACAGGCCGACCAGAACGTCAAGATAGAGGAGAAAAATCGTGCCAAGAAGAAAAGCGTCTTTTGAGTAAATTGAAAATGTTCGTATGTATCAAAACTACGTCTAATGCAAACCACTGCCATCGGCCCTCTTCACGCGACTTGTAAGAGGTTTCAGTCCTAGATGGCAGTAGTATAATAGGAATGATCATCGATCATCATCGTCATCAGTGACGACCGTTATAATGGCCTAACCATGTTATATGCTGCTTTTGTAAGTATAGGCGTGGTCTCTACATTGTTCCGTCGAGACATGCGTGTATCTCGGCTCTCTATGCACTTACCGGTCGGCGAAGCAGTCATTCCTAAATGCGATGTTGTCGACTTGCTTGTTCAAAAACCGTTGGCCCACCAGCCAGCACATCTTTGGCCACAGCCACTACTCAGGCATGACATAACTGTCGTTAAGATGTCGACGATATGGCCTGCGGAAAACAGCAGTACTGGAGCCAAGCAGATGCCTGTTCGCCTGCCTAGTTCCCCAGCCGTTAAAGCAGCTGCTGTGGTCCGTTTCTCACCCGCCGTCTTACTCAAAAACACATCCGCGTACGGTTACAGACACTTTTCGTTTTTCCTGCCTTTGCCAGTTTATCTCCTCTATTGCCAGCCTGCTAAGTAAATGCACATTCTTTTACTGCTCGGCAATAGAAGAGATCGGGGAGAAAGGGACAGTGAGTAGAAAATGATAGAACAGTAGCGTAAGGTTGGACACAGGTATGCAGAGCGAATGCGCGAATATCGCGAACTAGATATCTTGGCCCATGATACATTAAAGATTCATATTAAGGGAGGGCGCACGCAACTCTTTCTAGGGGCTTAATTTGTCTTTCTTGCATGAATATGTCTTCCATCGACCGTTATCTATACTTTCCCGCCCTCCCCCATCGTCCCTTTCTCTCTCTTGAACTCTCTCTGCAGCTCCCTTTTCTCCAACCTGGACTCGAAGCTAAGTTAGCGTAAATTGGCGTTTGCCTATGCCCCTTTAAAGTAGAAAAGTACAGTACAAAATTTGGGCTGATCTTACATATACGACCAGACATATATAAACAGCTTTTTTATAACTGCTCCTTTATGATTTCCGACCAAGTCACGACGTGTTCTGTCATCAAAATATTAATACTGAGAAAGACAATAATATTTTAAGGGGCAGATCGCATTTGAAGGTGTTAAGTCAAATACTGTTACAAGAGTATGCAATTGTCCTTTAAGATAAAACCGTACAGGTGCGTTGTCTTGGGTGGTGCCTTGAAGATACTTTTTTTACTGCTGTGTTTGCTTTTTAAATTTTTCTTCAGATCAGAAATAGGGGACGTGCCACTCCGGGACTATTCCCGTACAGATATATATGTGAATACACTTATATAACCTGTCAATCCATAATCATCGCTTGGACATGCTGAACGAACGAGCTTTTTTCTATGGGAATAAACGAGACGAGTGGACACACCGCAGCCGCACGAGACAGAAGGTTCGTTCGTGGTTGCGGAGCGATGTTGATGCCAACAGCGATGTTAACGTTGACAAAGGCAACAGCATACGACCGGGATACGTTTCATGCAGCTGAAATATCCGCAAAGCGTTCATACTCCTATTAATAGTTGCATGGAGATGGGTTTTTTCGGCAGCAGACTGCTTCCATTGACAGCTGCTTTTAGGAAGAAGTCCGTTAAAAATTTTCGAGACTCATTTAAGATAAAAAGCAAAGAGCAAAACAATATCAAAAAGGTATTTTGCCAGCAGTAGGAACGGAAGCAGAGACAAAAGTTCTATTGACCGCCTTGCCGGCTCAATTGATATGGGTTGCCAATCTAACCAGCGTTCTAGTTATCGGTGCCAATGGGAATGATGAGATCGTTGTGTATTAGTTCCACCTGGCGCCACTTATCTACTACAACACGGCATACAACGGTGCTTGCAGGCCATCAAATCCGATGTGGCCGCCAACAAACAAGGCTTTGATCTCCTCTGTTGCTCATTAAGCAGAAGCTGGCTTGCCGTGCGACTTGGTTCTTTAAGCGTAAAGAGAATTTATGGCTTTGTCGCTAACTCTGAGATACTTGGACACCAATTGATACAAACTCGGTTAAGAGCAGGCGCCCCTGTCAGTTTCGTAAAGACGTTACAGCATCAAGGACGTCTCAAAGTATTCGAGAATGAGGTAGCGTTGGCATACCTTCATTTTACAGTTAGGTATATACCCGTATTCTAGCATATCCGTGTATGTATGGAACGGTACTCGTCTAAATTTTTGAACATCTATTGTATAATACACACTAGCACTGCATCATTACGATTGTTACATCATCAGAAAGAAACAAATACTTTTATATTCGTACTTTTGTCTTCAATGGCTATCTTTGGGTAATTCTATATACACAGCGTTCTATCCAACAGCCTCATCAATAGCCGATACGCGTATGAGACTATGAGAGTACCGGAATCTATGCATTTAGCTTATATTTCATAAATGTATTTTTCTACCCACCCTGCTTTGAACGTGTCACGTTCTTCGGCCTTGACAGGCTATTCATTGCGTGCTCCTTTGGCTTATCCATGTCTTATGTTGGCGCTGTATTCGAAATATAAGTAGATGCCTTCAGAGAATTGAAAAGAGGCCACCTTACGCTTCAGGACTTAGTTTTATCGTAGATGAAAATATCGGTCACGTTATTTATTATGCAAACTTCCACACATAGATCCAGCTGTCCACAAAAAAGCGCATCTAGCCATTATCAGTGGATACAAAACTATTTCACGATGCACCCGTATTACCGTAAACATATAAATTTATAAACAATAGGTTTATAAATGAATGCAAGGACCCCAGAGTCAAATGTAATCATTGTTGCACATAAAAAATACATATGCAGACGAAAAAAATATTTTTGTCAATATTCATATGTCATATAGTAAACGGGATGTCCTTTTCGGAATCTTCTGTTATTACTTTAAACGATTTCCTGTATTTCTTCTGTAAAAATGTATTCCAGTCTGCTCGAATGGCTTTTTGGATAGAAAAATAATTAATTATTTACAGCTATAAGCCCGTTTACACACAATTCAAGTTTAGCCTAACCTAAACGCTAACTCATAAGTATAGGTATATGCATCCCTATGCAGACACAACTTTCATTTACATGTATGCTACTGCGCTGATCAACAGCACATGCCGGTTTCTGCAAGACGCCAAAATTTGTTAGTACCTCATTTTCCAGCAGCCCAAAGGTAATATGGCCGTGAAATCAATAGTCTCTGAAAGTGTCGCAATGATTCAGGAAACAAGAGGTAACAAGGTACTTTTTTTTTGTAGTCAGACCATGCTTTTCAGTTACATTGTAATATAGTGACGTCGATAGCGAAAACGTTAAAAGTAACCATCTGAAAATTGGCTTCAGAAAATTCGCATCAGCGCGTCTACCTTTAAGGTAAAAGGACACGGCTACCATTAAATAGTGATCATAAGGCCATATAGCTTAGAACGGTCGACTTCTAGCCAGACCTACGGAGGATACAGGAAGGGTAGGACACAGTTTTTATTCTATTTTAATATTTATAATGATACGGTCACCCCCTAAAAATTTTAGTAACGTTTGTTTATTCCAAACCGAAAGGGGAAATGAATACAGCTTACTGAAGTGACACCAATCGCTGCCCTATACAACAAGATATATAAAGTGATGGCTCTAACTTAGATGATTGTATATCTCAATATGCAGGCTGTCGTTCACGTTGAAGCATAAACCCGACTTATGATATAGGTTCCTGTGCCAGTTTTATAATGGATTCAATGTATGTATCACTGTGCTATTACGGGACTGATGTTGCTTGCTGCCACTGGTGCTACTTATGTTGTCTAATTTTCCGCCGTTGCATTTGGGAGTGGGGACAGAATGACGTGCCAGCTTTCTCCAGCCCGAGCCATATAGTACAATAGTTTGTACGCGATTCGTCTTGTCAATTCTTGGGGTTTAGTCTTACCGGGTCGCTTGGGCGGTTATTACTCTTTGCTTTTTGCATCTCTATAATAGGCAGCCGAATAGTGATGACAATGCATATGTATTAGCGGCTGGTTTACTAGATGGCATTTCCCTATAAGAAAACGATTTTACACACTCAACGTAAACCGGCAGCATCGAACCCACTTACGGTGATCGATTTCGAAAACAAGCGGGTCATTAGGTTCAGGGAAGGTCTCACGTCTACCTTGTTCCTGTCGAATAACTAACACAATTATCGGTCTCATTCGAGCTCACCTGAAAGAGAAATGTAGGTGTTAGCCACGACATGCTAATAGTGTTCAGACCTTGATTTTACCATTACAGTGCCCCAAAGAGTTTATTCAAACGATGATTGTTCTTTTTTTTCCTATCCCTAATGCTACTCAAACTAAATATACGTTCCGAATTTTACATTCGACGCTAGTGTATCTAAATATTGCTTTTAATATTTTTTCTACAACCACTGGTTGATTCTACTGCTCCCTGACGTGGCCTCAGGTCGAGGAGATAAAATTACGTCTAAAACTTATCTCTTCATGTAGACTGTTTACAAGTTAGTTTTGTTTTTTTAACTAGGTGACTTATGACACTTGTCCAGTTCCAGGTACGTAGATACTGAACAAAGTCAAACGAGTTATTCATGGTATCCTACCTGAGTCGAGGAACCAACCAGAACAATTTTCGGGCTCGCTCTTCAGCATAACAGACAATACCCGTCCCGCTAATTTATGGAATCAATTCTTCGAAACGCGACTATGCCAATTAATACTAAAGCCTTTTGATAAACACAGAGTAACCGCATGTATATTACGTTCAGATGCAATGGCGTCACCAACTTTCAGCTAGGACTGGCGACGAAAACAGCAAAGAAAACTCCTAGAATCGTTTGATTTCTCAGGAGGATGAAAGACATGACAAGAGATACTTTACATTAAGTTGGAAATAATTCGCTTGAGTCCGAGGATTTGTTTGTGTGGTCATTCCTTTGTCGGATCGATTAAAAGGGACGCGTTTGCTAGACCCGATTGTATGTACAAAAATCTGACCTGTACAAAGCAAATACTTTTCTCACTTTCAGCTTAAAGGAGTATCGGCAGGTAGAAGCTTTTTAAAATAGACATAAGTTGCTCATTAGAAGTTCGGCGGCTTGGTATGTAAAAATATATATTAGGTTTATACTCTTAATTTAAAATGCCACTGCACATCTCAGGCAGAGTATGCAGCTCGGGTATGAAAAAGGGACGCTTTTCGTAGCGAACATCGTAGAGGACGTATGTTTTGGACTTACGTGAAATGTTAATCTCAAACAGCTAATTTTTTTATATTTTCGTTCACACAGGAACGGTTCTGTTTAAAGGCCTGTCTGCATTTGGGACTAGCTGTAAGGTATGAAATATAAGATAGTTAAATGGTCCCAGTAACTGCAGCTTCTTAAACGCGTTGAGAACTTGCGGATTACAGTT
Source organism: Varroa jacobsoni (assembly GCF_002532875.2). NCBI lineage: Eukaryota > Metazoa > Arthropoda > Arachnida > Mesostigmata > Varroidae > Varroa > Varroa jacobsoni. Next base: position 24,079 of record NW_019212988.1, read on the forward strand.
GACTCGTCTCCATCTTACGTGACACAACTGAATCGCAAAAAACTGTTTAACTTTTCTGCGATTAGCTAGAACTTCGCTCCCTACCGCCTCTGACATATTACCCCTGTTTGCAGCTGTCAAAGCTTTGCCCGTTAATTAATTATTTGGTGTCTTTTGGTAGTCACAGTTATTGCCCCATATTTTAGGATGAACGAAAAGAAGTACTAGTTTCTAAGCAGCAAGTTCTTCGTCGGAAGGTCAAAAATAATGCTTTATATGAAGAGATGCATGGTTTATAGTGATACTGAGGGGCGTCCCCGCGGGAAGTAGTTGCGATCTATGACGGCAGTACCAAGCTTGCAAACCTGTAGCAATCTTTCGACAAGGTGACCGAACTGAAGTTTACGACCATTACCGCTGCTGTCATTTTCTGCTGCTTGTCATAGTAACATTCGAGGGCAGAGCTGATTGCTTAGCTGGATATTTCCAGATAAAGCCGCCCCAAAGTGTCAGCTTAGTTCCGTTGCCACTGCAGTTTGAAGTGGCTTTTTTTTACGAGAGTGCGCGCCTTCACAGATGCCCATAATCATCGTCATCCGTGCGAAGTCGTTTTTGTTGACGAGGAGGTCGAAAAGAAAGATCATACAGCAGAAAAAAAGATGGGATGTGTACTAAGCACGAGACTACGATAAAGCGCAGCTGTACGGGTTATCGTAACATGTCGTTTCCAGTTCAAACAGCTGCTTGAAGCGTATGCTATACATGCGCCTAGAGCTAGCTTCATAGCGGAATGATGAAAACAAAACCATAGCTTATTTTGCTAATGCTCTGTCATTTACTTCTTGGTGTAGTCGTGACAAGAAACGTCCCAGTTTCCACTACGTATATAAAGGTGTTTCAAAAAATATTGGCGGCATTCAGCAAATGGGAAGCAAAAGCTTTGTTTTGGCAATTTTCCGAACCTTTTCTATTCGGTGTAGCAGTTGAACGACCACAAGGAAAAAATGTAGACAACACGTGATACGACTCGGGAAATTAATACGTTATACATGGCAAAATCATGGAAGAATGGCGGTCATCGCTTTGTGGCCGCTTACGAAAACGAGTAACGGGTAAAATTAGGGGACATTTTCATTAATCCTTAGATGTTAGCCTAGTCTTTAAGCGTACGCGAAGAGTCAATGTGCCAGTCATACCGTGAGTCAGGAAAAGTATTCGCGTTGGTCCTGTAGGGTTAAGAATCGGGCAGGTTAAACTACCCTATGAAAGCATGCGGCTTGTTTAAAGCGTCTGGTAAACAAGACCTAAATTATTTTTCATAAAAGTCCTATTATGTGTCCCGCTATTAAAATGCTTGCTAATTTTCATTTTTGTGATGGTGTGACCGGCTGACGCGCCTGAATCTATTAAAGCACCTGACACAAGGACATTAATTAGGTTAACTGATTTGCTTTACATGTTCTTCGTGCTAATAGCCAATTGTATCTTTGCGGCCGCAGAGTCATCGACCGTGGGTGGTATAAAATGAAGGCCGAAGTTTCGTTACATAGATTAAAATGAAGCGCTTCCTTAGCGTAGTTCAGAAAGTTCGCAGTGAACGATGTTACGACATTTTCCCTTGAGTACACTTGAAGATATATAGTGAAATAAAAGTGAGTGGCTCGACTGAGTGGATCTAGCTGACGCTTTTGCATTAGCCTAAACTAAAGAAATATATATATATTTAAAATTTTTCGGTCACTTTTAGATGAAATAAACAGTAACTATAGCTGCGTTTCGATTTTTTCAAGTGAAGAGTGGAACTAATTCTTCGGCCCGATATGCCGTTCCAGTATATAGAAAGCATCTGCATACTAACCGAAACGTTACTACCATCTGTCAAGAAGACTTTCCGTGTTTGCATGTTCTATTGAATGCAAGACCTATGAACCCATCTGACAAATATCCGAATTACATATAATGATCTCATTAAGCTATTCCACTGTAACTAAACGAAAAGATCAATGCTTTGGCAGCTAATTATTAAGCAAGATAATATTTGTCATCACGTAAAGATTGATTCTATAAAACTACGTGCTTTACACATAGGGCACCGTTTCGAAATTAAGATAGACTTTATCGGACTGTCTGTCTTAGCAGGTACACGTTCGTCCGCTATTCCTAGCGCCGGAGGAACGGTGGTCTTGTCTACAACAGAACAACGCATTATGATCGAAACAGCGGACTTGATGGCAGAAGAACAGGTAGCAGTTATTAAAAAATGTTTATAAAAGTCTTCTTATTAGTTTTGTTGCAGATATAGTTATAATTTGGATGATATGCACTGAATAATATTTTCTGATCGAAAATATATATATATCCCTATGCAACTAAGATATTAGTATTATATCGATGGTTGCTTAAGTTTTATTGCTATAAGAACTGAATTCGATCTGAAATTGCGGTTGAATGACTCACGAAGTCTGGATCAAATATGAGCTCCATCATTTTAGCAAAAAAAAGCGTATCTAAGCAACAAAAATAAACAGCAGGTCAATGGCCTTCCGTGAAATTGCCAAAGGCAACAGATCGTTAAGGCGACCATAGCTATTAACAGGATGTGGTACTTTTACAGACAATTAATTAAGCAAAGCTTTTTTAGTTTGCCATAAGCAGTATGTTGCTAAGAAAGCATGACGTGTTGATTGCGTCGTGCTAGCAATGGAAGCTTCTCTTCTAAGGTCTCATAGGTTCCACAATACGATTTCGTACGTATTCGAATGTTACACAGAGGGCGTGTCTTCACACCAACTTCGATTACCGATGGAACCGGTCCGTTACGTAGACCGCTACGAAATTAGTACCGTCGTGTCGGACCGAAATGTCTTATCCTGCCAAATGCAATTTCCTATTCCTGGACGCGGAGTTAAATGGGTTGTATCCAGAAAGACGTTGCTAGCTATCGTGTGTAGAATATCTAGATATATGCTAAATTTCCGTGTGACAATAAAACAAATTTATCAGGCTTCCACGTAGAATCAAAAAGACATTAATTCGTAAAGTGACGTTTCCACTGAATCCTAATTGAATGCTGTGAAGCCCTTGTCGATTGGTTTGTCCTTAATGATATTCACGTAAAGAGCTTTGGAGATGTTTGCTCTGTGCTTAGCTGACTAATCAAAGGGAATTACTAGTAATATATGCTAAAACTTATTACTGATAAAGTTAGTTTAATCTACAAATAAACACTCCGTCGCACACATCAACTGTGTACCCAGAGTCACGAAAGAAAGCACTGAACTTTTCTGGGTAACTAATCCGATTTAGACATGGTTATAGCTAGTTCACGCTGTACGTAGCCCTGTTTAGGACAACATTTGCCTTTATCAGACTCTTCAGATCTCCTGGAGTTAGCTTGGCCTATTTACAGGTAGCCATAATCGAAGGCTGAGCCAAACGGTTCTCTTCTCGTCGTAACAAATAGACGATGATAGACGAAATGTAAATGGCGAACATTTGCCCACCTACAAATAGTTCCTGTCTGTTGATGTTCTACAAAAGGTGGATGATGATCCCTTTAAGGACAACAAGATTCGCCTGTCCACAAAATAAGTTCCTTCGCCAACTTACATTCTGTTCTGCTGTGTATTGTTTTATTCATTAATATTATTCACTATGACTTTCATAATACTAAACTTTTAGCAATTGTTCTTCAAAGCGCCTTGTATCACAATCAAACATGAAAACCATGCATTGGCCTAAGTATTACCGCAGATGTCGTAAAGCCATAAAATCTCTAATTATTCTATACCTCTTCCAGCGATTATGTATGGCATACTTTGTGGGCACTAGCCCACTGTATTAGAAAGGTGCTCCTGTCCCACGAGAGTTACTCTATCGTGCCGTTTTGAAATACTTCTGCAGGGCTTCGCAAAGAGTCTCGCGCCTCCAATTTTCTAAATATATAGGTTAGTGTATTACCCCATGCTAGCCTGTACGGCCTCAAAGTTATATTATATTTTTTCAATAATTTCAGCTCTCTTCTCCTCTGGGTACCCAACGTATGCAAACGAGAAACGACGGATTGTACTGATTAGATGAATTATCCTTGCGTAGAAAATCTGGCGAAAGCTCTTTGATCGATACGGCCCTACAACTTAATACCTAGAATAAGCAGTGTACTGGGAGCGTGCCTATATTTTTTTTTGCATATTTCACAATAGAACAGTGTCAACTACAAAAGAAAACGATGGCTGAAATCGTGGCAAACAGGTGGGCGTGGACACATTGAGGCGTATCCGTAGAAATTGTGTGCACAGAATCGTTTAGCTCTTGGGCATGGCAGTACAGCTAGGAACTAACCGTCAAGCTGATCAGGCCATATTTTTCTCCCTTGATTGACGGTTTGAAATGTGTGATCCGATGCTCCAAAGACGAAAGGAAAGAGACTTCGTATGTATTTATCTGGCACTCGTTAAACGAAGACTTTTTATTTCTTATAGACTTTTTCAGGACAGCACAAAGTACAAACTCCCCTACGAGGATGTACTGTGTATAACAAAGCATGAAACCATATAGGTATAACTATTTAGACTAACTATGTCTGTATGTATTTGTACCACTAATTGATTTTTTTTGCTAGGATTATATGCAGAACAATGGTATACTGCTTCAAATTGGGGCAAAATGTTGGTTATTAGAATGGCTATTGACGGGTCTAATCCGAGACTGATCGCAGTGAAAAGTGCTAATTTCTATGAGTTGTCTCCACTTTTTTTAGATATAAGTCTATTTCCATCAAGCAAAACTTTTTCTACCTAAACGTAAAGTGATAAGTCGCTAAAATGCGGATACGAAGCCGCTTTGAACACAATTTGTTTGTTATCTTGAACTGAACAGATGGATCAGAATCGAATCTTCGAAAAGCCACAGTTTATACTTCTAATAGCTATTACGTGTTCTTCTGTATTAGAACTAATTTAAAGAATAATACGTAGATGCAGTATAGGGTACCAATATTTATTGTTAAATCATCATCGCCCAGATTCAATGTACAAGACTGTCGCCATCATTGCGCGCTGCGAGCTGGTAGTCGTCACCTGTCCTTCGTATCAGTAGCCTAATCATTAGCACAAGGCGAGCAAGATTTAGGACTGTATTTTTTGACAGACATTGATTTTTGGCAATAGCAGGTGCGCTGTTTGTCTGGCGAAAGCATTTCAACCAGCCTGCCTTTAATCCTACCCGTAAACGTTTTCAACGTATTGATTCCCTTTTTCCATACACAGAGAGCCGTACAATGAAAGAAGCCAAAGACGAGACTCTTCCAAGTAGACATCGGAATCTTCAATCGATTCTTTTTCTATTTTGAGAAAATCTAATATCATACCCATGCTTGATCCTAGCCATTGTCTTAGCAGTTGAATTGCTGCAAGTCGTTCCACAAGGGTGGCAAGCGAACTTTCAATGAGACACTGTTTAGTGTATCCTCCGACGTTTTTCGACTGCTAGACTGTTGTTGGCTTACTGAGCTCGTAAATGAAGACGTAGAGAGGGAAGCGACGATTAATCTGAAAGCTATCTAGGGAGAAGTTGAAAGTACATACACAAGATGTTCAAAATTAATTGGAACATCTTTTTTTGGCTTTTGGACCAAAAATAAGGTCCGACGGCAGATTTGTTTGAGTGTGATCGCAGCAAATCTGAAATAATTCATATCACTTTACTTGTGGCCAGTATTTGAAGGGTTTTAAAAAGTGCATTTATCTGGAGTTGGCATTTAGATTGAATTGCATGAAAGTGTGCAATCTTAGAACTATTGTACATTGACACGGGTGTTCCACGTAGCTTTCATACAGCGGAGGATAATGGGTGATCCACATGAATTTGTCCGTCAATTAACTGATGGATCCCGCAACTCTTCTAGATAGAGCTGGCACTGCTAATTATAGCCTAATGCAGATATTCCTTTTTGCCACTCTGGACACCTTTTAGGCGAGCAGCTAAATAGCAAAAGCTATAGTAGATTGCCTTAACAAAGGCTCCCTGTTAATGCGGCACCTAACTGATTACTTTTGCGCTATGGCGTTGTGTCGAACAGCAGCGAAGGCTTTAATGTCTCTATTGCTTTTTGTTTTATTACACCCCCAAATGAGGAATCAAGGTTTCACTTAGGCCCTGTACACCGTGTGAAATAATATACCAAACAGTCAAAAAAAAAAAAGACTTTCATAACACGATAAAATCATTTGACTCGAGTAGCTTATAAACTATTGAAATGACAAGTCGACATGTTTAGTTATTTGCATTTTGAATGCCAAATGTTTTACAAACCCAACTTACAGTTACTGCAATATTAACTTTTATAGTTATTTTATCTTCTTTGAATTATATATGGTTTCAGAGAAACAATAAAGTAATGGTTTGTAACGAGGGATATTGCTCTTAATTTTCCATTTAAACCATTCAACCATTTAAATTGAAATTGTGGCAATAATAAATGGTAACAAAAAAAAGGCAGCAGTTCCGTCGTCGGTCAGATAACAATTATAGTGTCAGAAGTTCCAGAATGATTTAGGATTTAATGTCATCGAGCTAGAAGATAGTTGACATGGGGCTCGTCTTTTTTACATGAATGAGTTTTGACGACAACGTTCGTGCGGATTATGAACTATGATTTTTCTTTGAAAATTTCATTCGCAAGCGAAAAATCATATATAATTGGCTTTGGGTCAACAAAACTTCCGTTTCAGCGACTTAGCTGGTACGTAATTGTCGTTGTTAGTGGCTCCTCTATAGGGACTACGAAATATATGCTAACCTTTGCCCTCGGCTTTGTTAGCGTCTAGGAAAATCGCTAACAGCATATTCCAGATAGTAATCTCATCCGAAGCTCTTCAAAGCTGCTCCCGCTAACAGAAAACCAAAGTGTTCGAGAATGTCCTAAAAAGCCTAAAAAACATATGTCTTACCTCCGGGTATCTGCGGCTTTTGCAATGAGGATATGAGCTTTGAACAAGCTTTTTGCTGAACACGATCCTACTGGTCCGTTCATACGGTGCCATGTGCCTTAGTGGACGGACAAAAAAGTGACGCTGCTGCTGATAGGCCACCTTGCATGGATCCCATCGAAACCCTGTGAAGACGAGGAATTACGTTGTCTATTCGTGGTTTTGACAGCGTGAAATCCGAGAGACGCTTGCTCGCTATATGACTTAGTGCAGGAGGAAAGAGTTAGACCAAGTGTTGAGAAACTGTCGAAAAAGTGTAGCAGTGTTGCATTTAGCTTAATAAACTATCTTCACTCTGGTTGAAACTTATAGAAGCCTGTTAGTATTGTTCAAGATTAAGATTAGTGCAGGCGCTGTTATAGCTTATAGAGAACTCTCTTTTCTAATCGAGCTGCGTTGCAGTCTCTTGAAACAGCAACCGCTATTGCCGGCTGAAGTTTAATATCCTTACTTTGAATAATGAAGCTAACTTTTAAGGTTCTCTCGATTTCTAACAGGCCACGTCCATTTGAAAAAGAACGTGCTCTAAATTTTAATTTATACATCGATCTTCGTCGAGATACCCGTGGCAATCGGTTTATGTTTGAATGAGGTCCTCCTTTGTTAATCCCTACTCTAACACATGGCTAGTCGAAGTGGGCGCGTTTAGCAGAGATCGATGCACGACTTAGATACCTTCATGGCTTGCAGGAGAAACTAAGTCAAATCGAATGGAAGCAAAGCAGACCGCATTCTTTAGAGTCAAGCTTATTGTAATGCCTTTTTTCTGCTGTGATCCTTCTACCACATCTTTTAAGGAGCTACCACACAAAGGAATGTCGATCGAGAAGGATGCCGAGTAGCGTCAAATTCAAGGAGGTATGTGTTGCATAATACTTCTCTTGAGGTAGTAAATGCTCCCTGTCAAGTGGTTCATATTGCACTTGCGAGGTATGCCTATAAACCTTTAAGGGCTCTCCATATTCTCTCGAGGTCTCTTCATAGCCTTGGCACTTTCTCACCTATTAGCAACGACGCTATGATAAGTTTTTCCCCACTAATATTAATAGTAATTGACCTTCTAAGTAATGTAGATCCTCGAGTCAACTTTATAAGGTCCGTGCACCTGCGGGGGTGCGGCTGTCCTCGGTCGTTTTACCTTGAAACGACGAGATGGTGACATTGTACCTCTATGACTCCAAGTATACTGCCCATTTTCGAGATTATGGTATGAAATAGAATTTCCCCTTTTTTATTTCCTTATAAAGGCTGCCAACAACAATTACCGCTGACTAGGGCAGATCATTGACCCGCACCGATAGGGTTTATCTGGTTGACGTCGTCTGGTGTTTAGCGAAAGACGGAACCGGAGTTCCGCAGCCATCAAAAGCCGCTTCGTATAGTATCATGCAGAAATACATAAACGGGGCAAACTTAGTCAGGCTGAAGGAGAAATGTCCCTACTCTGCTAAAACTGCTAAAAGCAGTTGCTACAATTCCTATCAAAGCAAATAGAGAACAATACGAAGAAGTAACGCCCGTGGGAAATAGCACCCTCCGTTTCTTGGGCCTTTGTAAGCAGAAACACAACTACACTGTTACCAGTTGCTACGAAAGAAAACGCCAGTAATGATGCTGGACCTATATATACCTATTAGTTTATGCGATCTGAATCGCTTTGCTGAACCTCGAACAACTGGACAGCAGAAAAAGAAAAACGTAGATCGTACGCTATAAGGCGCTCTGAATTCGTTTTAAAATGCTACATATATCAGTTTCCATTAGTATGATAGGATGAACTAGAATCGTATACGATCATAGCATAGAGGACAATACTAAAGAATCTTTATCTCATTTTCAGTTAATTCAAGGCATGGATTTTAAACTGTTCACGCTCCTTCTGCAGTAGAATCATACCAAATCTGATAATTTCTGTACAATGAAGAAGTAAAAGGGGAATAACAACCTTCGGCGGAATGAATATTTGTTGTGCCAGCAAAAGGAAATTGTACTCGGTTAGGGGAAGTAAGAACTTGTCATTCATGAAGTGCCTTGCTGCTTCTGAACTAGGACTGGTAACAACCCTCGAAAGGTACGACGAACGTAGAAATAGCTCTTCCGCCTCTACTTCTCTGGAAGAAGAACTAACAGACCGTCCCGTCCTGGTAATAAACAGTTGCAATGAGGACGAAAGTCTCGTTTTTTTCGACCGAATTCGGTACCATCGGTACCATTCGGTATCAGAAAAGAAATGTAGTAGGCTATGGGAGACAGCCATTATAGAGATTTTCTACCCATTTTAAACGCATTGGTACCACAGACATATTCATAGCTAATCACGTCGATATTGTATGTTTAGATTAAGCAATTAAATCAATATGAGTAAAACGAGTGAGATACCCAAATTAGTTGAATATCCTAATGCAAAGTTTCATACGTACAAAAAGGCAGGCAAGACTGAATGAATATAACCAGGAGAACCCAATAACAGGCGCCTTCATGGATTTAATAACATAACGATTACACCTGTTGCCTTAATTATATTTTATATGGATTTTTAAATGATAGTATATACTCAAAGTAGCGCCTGCTCCTGACGTTTATATGTTCTTCATCAGATCTCAAGTAGAACTCGTAAAGCTTTCAACAGCAGTTAATATAATGTTTTATCTACCTTTTTCATATCGATAATCCACAAAAGCTCACAGCAAGTATTAAAATCAGTAACATGTAAATGAAACCTTGTACATTGATGATCTAATTTTTTTAAGTTAACAATTTCCAAATTGCAGGCTACGACTACTCACTTTTCTTCCGCTTTCCAGTAGGTGGAGTCATACGGCGTTCGTCTCCGACGGCATTTAGTTAGATACAGATATAGGCAAGATGATTCGCAAATAAAGCTCAAAAAGAAATTAAGACAATTTAAAAGGTTCGATACGGTGAAATGCAGTCTGCACTTTTTTCAATTGCCCACAGATAACTGTAAACGCCGACAATGAGACTTAAACATGAAGAAGGGATAATACTGTTCTGATTTGGAACGCCGAACGATCCATCATTAGACACTGCGCAGCACAACTACGTCGACTTGACTAGAAAGCAGAAAAAAATAATATAACTCAGGAGAAAGAGGAGTTGCATGAGAAATGCCGGTTGGTAAACAAAAAAAAGTGGTCTAGTGGGACCCATTCATCGGATGTGGCCGCCATATCGTTAAAAGTAGCGGTAAATGAAGCAGCAGAAATGCTATAGGCGTGGTACTGCCGCTTTGCCCAACGATGGACCCCTGTCACATGGGCATGAACGCTGCTGGCAAAGTTTACCCCACCAATACACCTACCCACTAACCGAACGCAGTTGTCGAGTCTCGAACAGTGGCCATATCTCTATTTGTTTATCCACACACGATATTACACATACAGTAGTAAACCAGAAAAACGACCGAAACAACCAACTGAGATAACTGTAATAGTCTTGTTACCGCTGATGCTGAGAACGTTGCAGTTAGCTACAGCCGACCGATTGACGAAGACTTCTACCTCATTGCTTGTTCGATGCGTGATGTATGTGCAGACCGCTTATTCTGTGCCAGACAAACTGGCAGCGCATCTTTTTTATAGTACAACGACATAACGGCCTACTTACACTGAATACAAATCTGCGTTTTCTATGAACCTAGATATTGACTTAGATCATCTATTTGAAGATCAGCCCGTAGTTGTTTTGAAGCCGAATAATGTTTTAGAAATATACTAATACAAATAATGTTACCCTTCGTTCAGTGAGGTTTTGCCAACTAGAAATGGTGAGAAATATGATATATGCGAGTATAAGATGCAAAGTCACTCATGTCCGATTTGTGTATTTTGCCAAGGATATTTGTCCTGATAATGTATAAGGGATGCCGGGGGTCGACTTTCAAATATTAACTCAAGGGCAGGTCGTTGCAAAAAGAGGTGAGCGTTTTACCTTTGTCATATTTTAAAGAAGATGTCTCTGGCTTACCCTTAATATTGACACCATAAATTATCGTCCCGTAGTAGATGATTTAAATGCCCATAATGTTTGCAACCATATTTAAAGCAACACTGTGCAACGGCCCTCACATATTTATAAAAAAAAATAGCTCATTATTATGATACCAGCGCACTTCACCAAGACGATCGTCATAGTAACGTTGCTTAGTCTCCTTCTATTAGCTCATCAAAAGTTGTTGTTTCGTTCGATTCCGAAGTATGGACGAAGTATCTAGAGCAGTAGTCCTGAATGAAAGCTAGGATCACCAAGTAGCGCTTGTCACAAATGCTTTCTATTATCCTTTTCCCGCCATCTCGCCCCCTCGCTACCCGGTTCTCTCGTTTCCTTGGACCAAGAACAAATTTCGCAGAAGAGAACGCTAAGCGCCTATGCCACACGCTAGCCTTGGCCAATGGGTCAGTGCGTCAGATATCGAGAGACCTGAGTCGGTCGTACAGCCTGTACCGCACACGATTCACAAAAACATAATAATGTGCTGAGACGTGGAATAAGCGAACGAAAAAGCGCCTACAGCGAAAGTGACGATGGTAAAAAGTAATGTAACAAGCAAATAATCGAGCTTAACAAGCTGCTTAAAATCATTGTGATATAAATAGATACGCAAATTGCAAAGAGTAAATGCCTAGAGGCGAAAATGCGGCTACTCATCATTTTTCGCTATTTGATGTTTCATGTCCTTTCTAATATAGTTTTTCCCCTAGACAGCATCATATGTCTCTGCGGTCTTTTTATTTTCGCGTGAATATATAGCTTGGTTTTAATTCGAATAATAACGATTCGAAGTAGCAAATCTATCTGCGATTAGTTAAACAGGAGCTGCGTCACTAGACTGATTAGTTACCAAAAACCCCACCAATTTATTATTTAGTAAACAGAATTCTAAGCCACTCCACGACGACATTAATGATATGCACGTCTCATGATAATGTCACATGAAGATCTTTTTATGTGCGTTTACCTAAAAACATCATAAAACACGAAAAACAATCAACGAGGACGCCCAAACATCTTTCAGGTGTAAAATTCTTTCAAGCCAGCAAAAAAGCGAGGCGTCACAACCCAGTCATCTGTTAACAGATAATCAAATATAGGATACCAATTTTTCCTGATTCAGACAGCCGATAGCTTGAGGTAGTAAGTTCCTAAGCGCAACGGAGAGGTAGACGGTCGTGACTCTCGATCTCCAGACCGGCTATCCTGGAAACAGCCTTTGATCCTTAGATGTGCCTTAGCTTAATCAATAGTCTCGCCTGGATACTTAACATGCAGAATATGAATGTGGCTTTAACAGCTTTAAGATATATAGTTTTAGTTACATTGAACATTTGTTATGAGATCCTATGATAATATTTACAGGTCTAGATTATATATAACATAACTGGGATAGTTATAGCGCACCGTTCTCATGCTACTGAAAGCCAGTAAAAATTTCCATATTACTGCATGGGCATGAAATGTAAAGCTTTGCTTACAGCGTTCCGTTTGGGTTGCTAAGTTTTTTCCGATTCGTATAATCAATAAAGGTATTTTTTTAAGTATTACTTTTATTTTTTTAAAAGTTAACATTCCTTTCACATTCCATATCATGCGTATTTCTACCCGCATAAGCTTATTTTTGGAGTAAGACAAATAATATTAGTATTATGAGACATAGGCGAAACCAGACGAGTCGCCTATCATTGAATCCTAGTAGGCCAAAGACATCGTTTAGTTTCGGCGTGATTCAATATCACGTTTCAGCTGATATATAAGCGCTCCACTAAAATACTGCAGACAACTCCGTTGTGGCGCCATTAGAGTAGCGGACACGCGCAGGTGTTAAATATCGAATACCATAGATAAGACATTTCTTTACTACGATTCAGAAAATTATTGTACAGCAATTATTCCTCAAATGTTTCGTTTCGTTTGAACAATCATTGAGCTATATTTTTTAAATAATTCACGTAGTTATTGAATTACTACGATTAGCTGCTAAGCTATCACTTGTTTTTACAATGATGAGCATTGGCATAATTTCGAAAATGGGTACATATTAACAATCCTCATATTAACGCGGTTCGGAGTATCGCGGAGTACTGCAGAGGTCCGCATTGCCTATTCGATTATGTCTATTGAATGGAATCAGTTTATTAAGTACAATCAGTATTAATGTAGATAAGAGGGACTAAGCTTCGCGCTGTCATCTACTACAGTGAGTTTCGGACTACTACGTCCTTCTTACAATGTACTTCGCGGAAATCTATTAAACTGGTTTTGTGTCCCTCACAAACAATGGACTAGAGACTTCCATGAAAATTGCGGGCCTTTGGAAATCTATTTTGGAATTATAAGGAGAGCCCAAGTTGTATGTCACTTCCATAAGATTATCTTTGCGTATCGGATTCTAGCCGACTATCATGATTTTAGTCAAGCTCATTAAGAGATGTTCCTTGAACTTATTTGTGCATAATTCATTTCTATATCATTGATTTCAAACAGCTGAAGTTATACGTATATGGTGTAGTGTTTCATATTGATGGAGGTTGCGTCGAGTTTTGTTTCATATTTTTTTGGCCTATCAGGAAACTCGGATACCTGCTTATAATCATATAATGCCGCATTAATTCTTAGGCTATTACAGTAGTTCTGCTTAGCTATCTCCAACGCTAAATGTTATTCGTGACTCGCTTTTCATAGTCTTGTGCATCAGCGTAGCTCTAAGTGTACCTGCAGAATGTCAAGTCAGCTTCACTGAATCCTAAAACTGTGAGGTTTAATAGTAAGTGTGCGGCTCTAGCAATGGAGGATACTAGACGAAATAGCCCAGTATCTCCCTGAAAGAATTGACATCACAACGATGACCTTTATATCCATATAGTGCGATGAATGTTATATATTAATGAGAGATCCAACAGTATTTAATTGGAGCGTGACATTTCAAAATATATTCATGTTTGTTTAAGCACATACATCCAAGACGAAATTCTTATGTTTAACACATATAGTCGCGGATAATTCAGATCTTATAAAAGATACATTATAACGGAAAAAAACTAAAAAAAAATATATTAGCCAATTGTAAAATTAGGCACGATACAATATCTTCGTGTAATAATGATCGCCTACTGCAGTTCAGCTTGAAATGGCTTAATTTGGTTATTAACACGGGTTAATGGTTATAAACAGCAGTTCGTCGATATTTGTTCTATGCGTTAATGGACCAACTAGAGTGATAAAGCTCATATCTAATAGGTTTTAACATAATGTTTCGGGTGCTACACCCAATAACTATTGTTTTACAGGTAAACTTTTATCGGTCAGTACAATCCACCTTTGGACATCTGGATCATTCTTAGTATACATGACGTTCTATTATCGGCAAATTGTGAATTCTATAATACAACAAACGTATGCTACTTCAGGCTATGTGTACATAGAGTTCTCATGCTATTCAAGTCAAGAGATGGACATTTAACAAATTTTGCATCGTCCTAACTGAAATTTAAGCTCGCTTCATTTTATGAACGAAACAAACTTAGAAATAAAATATATACTCATTCGAAGTTATCACACCAAATGACAGATATTCGGTCATGTAGTTAATAATATGGACGTCATTTATTCAATACGTATTTATTGAGGCAGAAAAAGTGAAGGAAGGAGCAGACAAAAATAAAAGAGTCGGTGGGTAAAGGCCAACGCCAAATAAACGTGCGCGTTTCAAGAACAAACCACGCTAATGGAACAGGTACCAATATTTGGTGCTTATTTACCCCCTTTAAATAAAAAAAAAACAGCATATGCACCGGACATACATGGCGTATGTCCGTGAATGAAATCTGTCGAGAATAAATCTTCAAAACGAACGCTTCCTTCCCTCTTCCATAGCGGAAGCTTCCATAGCACATACGTCAACGATGGGTTTCTTTTACGTTTATAGAATTTTGCAGTTGAAGGGCTGGTACGAATACGCTATGCATAACACTGCCTAAGATAGGTAAACTACGTAACCAAGGACGCCAACACATAGGGCGTAATGCCACGTTCAGATTTGCCTTCTTTTTCTAACTGCCGCTGTTATTGCTAGTGGCGTGGATGCAGTAAGAAGCAGATGACGTCGAGTAGGCTAAAATTGTGCCTAAAGTCGTCACCAAGTGTATGCGCTGTATGGGTCTGAACTAAGTTAGACACACCGGCTCTCTTGTGCAAATGACCTCGACGAGGAAAGGTCTCATAGCAGTGCTAACGGTAACATTGTTGGATTGCTGTTGTCTACGACAATGTAGTCGAAGGTGCGGGTTGTATCAGATGCAAGTTTCAATGTGTGTGTGTTAGCTGTGTATAAAGGTACATAGTTAGCAATAAACAGAAACAAATCGTGGATAAAAACGAAGAAACGACGTTGAAGACAAGTTCATGACGACCGGAAGGAATGAAAAATTAACAGTTTCTCCTCATTAATAGGTCACATACTGTGGCGCGTTCTAATGTGTAAACAGACAGCTTCAACATTATTATCGTGGTGAAAATTATGGCGGGATGTTATTCTAGCGGCAACAATGTGGTAGCTATGACTATAGGATTCCTTGTTGTATACAAATACTATTTTATCATAATGCACACAGACGAAATATCGCATTCTTCCTACCAGGTCGCTGTTGAGCATTAGATAGATCTAAGGCCTGGCTTTCATATCTGTCATGTGACCAAGCAAGCAAGAAGTTGAACTCAATGGCAATACGGTTTTCGGCTGCAGAATGGCATCCTTTTGGATTCTTTTCTTCCAGCTCATCCTTTTCCTGCTTAACTGCTATTTTCGTGAGTAAGTCCGCTTCATCATTTCTTCCGTGGTTCTTTCGGGACATGTCCTGCACTCAGTTTGTGGTCAAGAACCAAACTGGACCGGACCAGAATGGTTTCCGGTGTTTGGCCGTTCATTTCGTCGTCCATGTCGTCGGATCACGCCGAGCTTAGGCTTGCTTCGGCATTTCCCGCGGCTGTACTCGTCACTCCTCGACGAGCCTTCCAAGTACCTTCCGTTTGGCACAGAACCGTTTGTCCCTCACTTTGCTTCTATTTTGCCAAACAGCTGTAGGTAGCTTTCCTTTTTTTTTGCTTATCTCTCTTTTTCCGTATAGCTAGCACGTCCTGCTTTTATGTCATCTTCTGGCATCCCTGCGTCACTTTCCTTATCCCTTTATAAATACCTCCTCAAAGGATCCACTTGATGTTCGAAAGACTAACAGCCGCTCACGACATTCCTCCTTGAAGTAACAACCTATCAGTGTATCCGCTGTTCCGTTTTGATATAGATTCCAGATTGATATAGATAGGCGCGCGTCGTGCCACCATCGCCGTTTACCGTTCGCCATTCACCGTCATTCAGAAACCGCTTAAGAAACGTTCAGAGGCGTAACGACGACGGTGAAGTCACCTTCGGCAACGAAATGGATTAAAAGCATCAGATACAGCCAACCGAACTTTATATGTTCTGCAAGGAGTCAGCTCGCATAGCCGACCATGCGCTTGCCTTACGAACACCTGCTTCTGTTACTACTACAGCGACTATTGCTCCTATAAGGATTACTCACTATTGAATATCCGAAAGAAAAAAAAACTTTTCTATCTGTTGCACTGCCCGATGTCGCAATTTGCATAAGCTGTGTGTGAGGAAACGTTAAATAACTTCCGTTCCTTAGTGACCATTCATGTGTCCGTATGGAGCAATGATTGTCACCGGTTTGCTGGACGTTGAGGTATTCAAATTACCCTGTCATAAAGGTTCCATGACAAATTCTAATTTGCCCGCTTTGGCTTTGCATATTTTGTCAACTACCGCTCTCTTTTAATATGTGAAGTAGAACAAAAAAAGATTGGAATTTTTTTTTTTATAAATCATAATGTTTTAACTAACAAGAAGAACAGTTTAATTTGATTGGCTATTATTTAATTGATAACGTGCATCTTCAATAATGCGATGAGTCAGGAGAATTAATAATGCAATGTTTTCAAAATATCAATGCTAAATTTCAACAAACTAGATTCCCATTTTGTTCTCCGGCTTACCGTGAAGAGCCCTGTAAAGTGTGCCAAAAAAGCGACAAAGAATTATCTCAAAATAACACATAATAATCGTCGTTAAATAAATGACACTCACACAAAAAATTGCGTACAATAAACCTATGCTCATTTGGAAGGTCCTTAAAAACATGAAAGACGTTCATTTATTATTAAAGCTGTTGGAAATATTTGAAGTAGAGTAATTTACATCGATGTATTCAAAACCTACCTTCACAAAGAGAAAATTCGATTAAACCTGTAGCTTTTAACACCCAAAAGAATTGGTTTTTCTACCCAAGTTCTATCAAGAGCAACAGTTACCTAAAAAAATTGTCCAAATCAAAGCTTTTGTGTTAACAGGCTCTTCTTATAGGTCCCTTATCAATAATTTAGTTGTTGCGTTAGAAATGATAAATTAGAATAATAGAAAAAAAGATAAATAATAATAAAAATAAAAAAGATAAATTCAATTTCTGAATCAAACCCAGCCTCGATATATATATAGATCTACTTAACATATACTCAGGCTCATTTAAGCTTATTGTTTGCTGTCATCTTCCCTGTGTCTACGACCGTAGGTAACATTCCACTAATTACTGTCAACCAGTCGATGTCACCGTTAGTTCTTCAACGCTTATTTGTTGATATCTTTTACATTTTTATCTACAAAACTTTACATTTATTGACTACAATTTATTTAAGCTCGTTGTCTATCTCGCTGGACATCTAGTAACCAGCACTAGAGATAGTCGACCGATAATAATAACAATAACGTCCTGGCTTAATTTGGTCACAGCAAAACGCTACACAGCAGTTTCTGGTATATTTGGAAGCTACGTTTTTTCTTTATAAATCTGGTATGAACTTGTTATGATATTTACTTCAGTCGAAACCAAAGACGTACGTTTCAGAGAAAGTATCAAGTCTGCTTATTAAGTCCGCAATAAAATTTACCACAATTGGTAACGTAGCATAAATGTGCATATTCTTAACAAAAATTGTAGATTGCACCCAATGTTATGTAAGTTTTAATGTTGAAAAAAAATCGGTTATTATTGAAATTTGTTATAAACATTTTATAAACACAACAATTTCGTAATACCTAGATAAGATACGCATCATTGCAAGATCCACGTGATAACTTGATAAAGTTATCACGTGGATCAACATTCAATAAGTGGCGCTCCAACATAACTAAATTCGAATCGTTTATGCAATTGTCAAGTACAGATTTGAACAACAGTCTCATGGAGGACAGAAGCGTTAAAATAAAATGAACGTACACGTAGGCCGCTTCTGACCTGTGCAATAGTACATCTATTATTATGCCTATCAAGTAGTCGACGTAGCTAGTGAACACATATATATATATATATGCAAGATCGTAATCCTGCATTAACCGCGTATATCTAAACTATTATCTTAGAATAATTTATCTAGCAAGCTGTTTATTTAATAGCCTCGAAAATGTGTTCATTTCTATTTAGACAATGATACTTGATTTTAAGTAACAATCCTAATATGTATATTATTGTTACTCACAAATATATATATATGCGATAGCTTGGAACTGGGTTAGTTATGAAGCTATCAAATGGTGGATTCGGACGTTGAAACATAAACATGTATTATTCGTCTGCAATTGCTAGCACATTGTTAATATTTCCTGGTCCAGAAAGAACAATGGTCACAGTGTAGCTTGCGCTAATTATTCTCTATACAATTTGCATTTCCAACTTATAATCTGTCCCGTTTTCAATATCGTTCCATTCACTGTGGTGTTATCTAGAAAAAAAAAATACTTTTTATAGAAGTTGAATTCGCACATTATTTCTAACCCTGTCGCTGCTACATCAGATCTTCTCATGACATTTTAATGAATCTTGCGATCCTGTTTTCTTTCTAATTTTTTGCGCTACCTCTCAGATGCTACTTTCAGTCGATTTGGTACGTTCTGTCTGTTCTCTGACATCGCTATATCCGTGCCCGACGACTATGCGTCTATGAGTAGACATACAACTATTGTACACCACCTCTCTTTAGCATTGTGAACATACGTTAAGCTTCTATGGCCGACCTCGTCATCCTTTCTTCGGACCATTCTCTCTGACTTAACAGTTCACTCAAAGTAACGACCTTCTAATACGCACAATTTCTCGCACAATTTCCTTTCTCACTAGTATACAGTATATCATAACGCTATTGGATAGTGTGGAGCACTATACGGTAGTCGTTTGAAGGGGAAGCGTGGAAGCTCTGCTCCACACGCAAAGGCCGGCTGGTAGAGTCTCATTCAGAAACACCCCATGCGATCCTTTATGTGTATGTATCTGTGTATACCGATGTTAAAGTTGAAGAGAGCGGGGGAGACGAAGTAACGGGCGGACAATCGAAGAGCAGTAAGTGTCTAGGAAAAAGCTTCCGCGACAAGAGGTGAAGTGAGATGGCCACTCATAAGCACTACGGGAAGGTGCTATGAACGAACTAGAGTAGGAGCCGAGAAATAGGCTAAAAGAGAAAGTGATCAGGGTCGACGAAATCGGATTAGGAAAGAGCAAATAAGCAAACGTCGGCAATGGTTGTGACATCAAAGCAGACACTAACAGCCACTCAGAAATCATATAAGGGAGAAGTAGTAAATTGACTGGCGGCGAAAAATGTGAAACGGACCTGAAGCAAACGTGAACCACATAGAGTTGTTGCCTCCGTTGTCAATATCGCCGCTTTTGCGTAGGATCAGCTTACCTGAATCAACACCTTAAAACAGGCCTATCCTTACTGACCGGAGCCAGGACTCTGCCAGCAAATTTCATCAGATCTATACTTGTCTCTTCCCTGAAGATACATCCATAAAGAAGGAAGTGCTAAAACCATTTGTTCGGCATCCAATGATGAGTAACAGCAGTTGGAAGAAAGTAAAAAGAGGGCGCACAATAATTATAATAGTGAAATATCAGTAACAACTACTCCATCTAAAAGCATGCTAGGCCCTTTCACAGGTGTAGAAAGCGCAGGCCGGGAGGGCAAGTTCCGGTCCGCCATCGCAGACCACTCTAGTGAATCTTCAAATCCATGTTTACGAGATTTGATCAAATATCAAAAACTTTAACGATGAGCACATTTCAGTGACTCCAACACACAGCCCCAACACTCGAGTTGATGGGATCTTAGCAAACGCACGACGTCTCCAAAAATCTTGTAGGTCCACTTCTATCCTAATACACTAAAAAGTAGGGTCTAGATCATCCCCATGAGTAATACAAAACGAGGTATATCTTTTACAGACGCACATAGCAGGTGCGGCGTCGATTTCCTGGTGAAATTCGACGGTCTGTTTGTCGAAGGCAGTACATACTCATCTTCTATTGAAAACAGTTTGTTTCTAAGAAAATATAATAACAAATTCGTCATGACGGAAAACAGTGCATTGTTTGTAGAATTCGAGCAAAAGTCATTTATTATTTAATTTCCTTGCGCTACGCGAAGCGTTGATGATGCTACAAGTTTCTTTTTTGCCCGAAATAGAAGCTTTATTTGATTTACGATTTTCATGCGGCTTCTGAGAAATTGAAGAAAGATTTTCATGAAGTAAGCCGGAATATCAATGAGCTTGAAATATGAAGGGTTCAAAATTAATTGAAAAGGCTTGAAAAGCAATTTTTATACAGCTCGGTTTGTTATTCAGACATTAACGGCTGGTGTGAGAAGGAGAATATAAAGTGCAGATACTGATTCTCCAATTTTTTTTCTAACTTTTTGCACCACTTGAACTTTTTGGTCCGTTATACTTTTAGCATTCTTCGTTTGCTATTAGGCCAAAGTTTAATTTAGTTGGAAATTTTCGTAAGTAGCGTATTTCTATGGCATTTTAACAGGTTCAGACCTACTAGTACTGCCTAATGCACTGTTACTAGTAAAAAGTTAATTGTGGATTAAAGAAAGACATTTTTGAAGTCAGTCGTTTAGGTCCGAAGCTGGACCTGTAATCATGGTGAATGGCGTTGACTAATTACAACTGTTGGGAATGGCACTTCTAACTCATAGAAATACAGTCTTATAAACAAAGCAAAAGCAAAATTTCAGGTTTAAACACTGCGACCCGTAGTATAATTCGATCTCGGTGACCGTTTGTCATCTATAGATAATATAACTAGGCTCAAAAGGACATCAATATATATCATAATAAAAATAACATTTTTTTTACAAGGTTGATCGCTTTCCATTAGAAGGAGGCTATTTAACAGTAATATGCTCTAGACATCTAAAGATGATAATCGTAGGAATTCGGCTTCCAATCGATACTAGAAATCTCAAAGTTGAGCGAACTGTGAGATGTTTTGGTTTCCTTTTATATAGACCTCTTCTCGTCATTGTGCCCGTAATAGCTTCAGAGTGATTCGACCCTTTGTATGAGGCAGAGCTTGTCACGGATGTACAATGCTGATATGTATGGGGTAGTTTTTGATGAATAACAGCGCATTCTACCCTTTATATCGCCTGCAAATTCAGATATTTAAGGTATGACATAGTATTGAGATAGATGTGTATATGTGTGTACATATGTCACACAACAAAATTAGAGTACCGATTACGCTTTTAAAATGTCAAATTAAAAGCATCAGCAGCATTCCCATATCAGTCCAAGTAGTTAATATGGTTTTTTGCTAATAACTGGGCTCATTTCTCTGTAGCAATTTTTAGACATGGCGCTTTAAAAGCGCATTATATATATATATTAACAGCGGGTTTCCTCGGTGCTAAAATTCCTGTTGGAAGCACGAGGAAAGTTTCCCTGTGATATTTGCTTATGCTAATAGATTTCTAATGATAACGGGTGCTGGCTGCCTAATTAGATTGAAAGCACATACGTTCGTTTTTTCTATTCTAAATAATTATCTTTGCCGGAAAGTAGAATGGGAGTCGAGTAAAATAGAATCATGACGTAATTTCTTCTTCCGTATAATATACATATAAAGCGCGTAAGTAATCATGCTGTGCTTGCTCACATATGCCCCCTATAGCTGGTTTACCATTCCGAGTCGTAAAACTGTAAGTGATTTCGTAATGTTTCATAGACATAGTAAAAAACTACCTGGAAATACGATGGGACCGATTGTTTATGGGAATGCTTATTATATGGACACGTGCTTATAATATATCATTGTGATACGTAGGTCGAAGCCGTATTAAGAAAAGCATCAACCGTCAAGAACCGTGGACTGAGGAAGGTGTCAACCTGGCAACTAGCAGTTCAGTTACAAAACGCTGGCAAAAGTCAGCCTATCGTAATAAATAGCTATAGTGTCCACAGAGAGAATTTACACACGAATCTTTTTAAGATATCCATGTTTGACAATGCATATTCAGTGAAGAAATTTGGATTTTACCAAGTCTACAAATGTGTTTGGCCTTTCTCTTTATAGCAATTAATCTAGCTGATTGCGATTGATAACAAGGCCTTGGAAAGGCTCTTTGAGTCTGGAGCTAGGATTTAGGAAGCAACAAAAGTATTTAGAATCATCCAGCGATTGAGAACGGCTAATAATGTGGTTGACTGAATAGTGACGTAACTTAAACTTCAACCAGTACCGTAAACAGAGTGAAAATTGTCACGATTCTCTAAATCTAGTTGTAACGAAACAATCTACTATTGCGCGGAGCATTGTGGTTCGTGTTTGTTAAGAACACATGTCTATGCCATATTCAGATCAAGCCACGTGTCCCTAATATCAAGAGGCAAATACTCTACTCATTCAGCTGTCACGGGGATAATTAGATATCCAATGCAATATTAACCTCTAATAAAGAGGAGTAGAAATACTAAGGTGGCCGACTTAACGCTTTGTGAATATATAAATTAATTTTCTGAAAAATTGGAAAAACCAGAGTAAGAGGGACAAACGGATTCGTCCTAAACTTTATTGGCTGTTCTAAATTTATTCATTATACACACACCAGTCATACATGTTTAGAGGAGCTGCAATAATTGTTCATTTAGCTGAGCCTCAATTTACTTACAGCAGGGCAAACTATAGAAGCCCTTAGGGATAAATTGTTCATACCTACAGTTAACACTTAGTATGGGGAACGGGATGAAGGTTACCGATTTCTTGCGCAGACTCAGCTGCTTGTTAATGAATCCAAATGGTGAGGCGAGTGAACGGGCCAGGTCTGGTCAGTAACCGATACATCTTTTTTTATAAGAGAAGAAAAAACCTTTTATAGCCTTTCTACATTACTGAAGAGGAAGAATATTTGAATCAAGATTTGTATGGGTACCACGACAGGGCAACGACGTGACTTTAACTACTGCCTGACCTGTACGCGGTAATATGGTTACGCTTTTTCTAATAAAGAACCTTCTAAAAAATACTTGCTAAACATTTTTCTGCTCTCTAAAGACTTACCCATAAAATAGAAATTCTTAAAATGAGAATGATTTGAAAAAAATCGTAATTTCGTGCTATTCATTGCAATATTTTTCGTCAGCGCGGCCCATTGCGATTTTGGTATGTCTTACACCGAATGAAATGTTTTGAATACTTAGGTATTCGAAGTTGGATTTGATGAAATTATAAGTTGACTTGCAATAATGAATTATGGTTAGGGCAGATACAGTTGTCGTCTGTTTTGCAAATCGCCCCTAAAGTCTACTTTATCTATTTTGCGATATATATATATATATTTACTACATATTTTTACTCTCTTCGGGCCGACTTTACATACGGTTTTAAGAGTCTAATTAATTTTGCCTAGAGCAACGCGTCTCATTTATCGTGCGAAACTGCACACCGTATACTTGAATATTGCCCCTATAAATTGCATCTAGTGTCCTCGTTGACATTTTATTGCGAGGGTGAAGTCGTAGTTGAGTGTGACTTCCGTAAACATCTGTGAGGTGGAGAAACTGAATTCCGATTGGGCTTTTTTAACAAATTTAAACTTCTTCATTTTTACGTATTTTTGTCTATTTTTTTCACTATATTCACATCAATCGATTTGCTTTGAAAACTGGCGGTTGCAGGATAAGCTGACGAATGTTATATATATTTTTCGCAGTAAAATGAATCTTGTTGGTTCTCAAGTTCCTTGTGAGATCAAGTAAGGCCTTTGTAAAGTCCATATTGATCCATGATTTGTTGCGCTAAATATTGTTGTAACTTAAGCATGCTATTAAAAGGAAAAGTACACTAAAATTCGGGCTTAAATCTAGCCATCTAACGCAACGTTTAATGACCGCACCGGATGTAAAACTCGGGACATTTATTAGACCATAGCTCAAGTTGACAATAGTTTCATGTCCAGCTAGACGTGGTTCATTTACTGCCCTGCACTGTCAACGTAATCTATCTTAGAAGAGTCACCCCATCTTTTTTACTTACCTGCTTTCTATTGTACGCTAGCTGGAGTTTTCCTATAACTTGACGAACATACAACGTATATATAACGTATTGTAAAAGAAAAACACTCAAATTGGCGCCATATCATGCTACATGCTAAAAGAAAGCTGACTCTATCGCGAAGCTATATGAAGCTATATGAGAGGGAGCTCGGTTTCGCTTAGTTCTCAGTCATCTTCATTGACATCGGCTGCCTCCCGTCAGCACCCGAAAAGGACGGCAGAGAGTGCGAGCTTAGGTAGATGAAAAAAACCGGTCCAAGTTTAAATCAGAATTTGTCGGAAGCTGGAAAGGGGAGATCTATTTTTTAGAGCCTCCATTAGTAGAGTTACTTCATAGCTACGTCAGGTAAAACAGACGCTTTGACCTTCTTGATAGTCAATTTTCACGTGTATAAAGTCAATGGTATCATACAAAGATACATACATATGCTGCACCAGATGCATGCCTTCATGGTAGACTACAGCTAACAGAAAACGATTTCCATTAAATGCACAAGTTGTCGTTAATAATTTTCAGTGCCAAACAGTTCTCGTTGGCTTAGCTGATGTCTGGCCGTAAAACATCTAGACAAAGGTGAACGACGTATAAAATAATGTTTTCGCAATCAGTATAAGCCATATTTCAGACAGTGCAGTCCTCTGGTTGCGTTGTCTCGTGAAACAACTGTCGTGCCTCAATGCTGCTTCTATTGCCGACTCTGACGCCAGTTGTCGGCGAACGTCCAAATTAACAGACTAGTAGCCGCAGAAAAAACGCTGTAACCATCTAAAGCGCCTTAGGGATCTGAATGAGCATTTCCAATTTGGAAAACCGCGATAAGGGACGACAGTCATCGTTAAGCTATTTCATAAGTCCGCTTGAATTTGTGGCGGAGGAAACTCACAGAACAGAAGTAGGAAATATCAAACGCTTGTAAAGAGGCATTTTCTTCAACCCTAACGAAGGCCTGCATGCAGGAGCGATAGGGCATATCGTTCTTGATGCTTTTGCGTGGCATACAAAAAACAGCAATGCTCTGAGAGACATTATACTTTTTATTACAGTACGACAGCTATTTTAGAAGAGGCGGTGGTAAAGATTTCTCCTAAAAAAATGGTAAAAGTTCAGCGGGCGACAGTGTTAGCTTCAAACTGATTGAAGCTGTTTGAATAATAGCCATTTCTAAAAGATCCTTTCCTTATCTGTACGCCAGGCACCTAGCAAAGCGTTGCAGCAAGAAATCTATTGGGCTGCGTCTTGTCCGGGTTGCATAACTAGAGCCGCCGTCACGTAAGGGTCCGACTCGGAGCATAGAAGCCAGCTTGCTTTCATTGGCCCAACTAAGCACATTGCTATAGAATTTTCGAAATACATCTATTCGCCTAGCTGTCTTTAGCTTCCTGATAATGCTTCCTGTTCTACTTACACACGGACAACAATCGCTGAACGGTAGCAGGATGAGGCTTTTCGAGTTCCAGCTTGAACTCACCTCAAGGAAACATGGCAGAAAAAGGTCGACAAAAAGGGGACGAAGAAACACCTTCACAGTCTACGCAGCATGCGTACACTCAATGTATCTGGACGCCATCTAGGATCCGCACGAATCATACAGTGGAGTTAGGGGTGAGTGGGGCACATCGAAAGCCGAGAGTCGCGCAGCCTTATGTAAAATGTGTAGTGGGATAAATATATACGGTTTTTGGCACCCACCAATCCTCAGCTCTCGCTTAGTGAAGAATGCTTTTTCCGAATGAGGATTTGAATCTACAAACGTCTGCGATTCCGTATGATTTACCGCTATTTTCTGGGAGAATTGGGATCATCGAGGTGCTCTCCTCTTTACACATTTACAGCGGGCCGCCCTTTGCTTTGCCATGCGCATAACTTCACTAGACGTAGGCTACAAACGAGATGAAGGAATTGCTTTAACTTAATTCTTACAATGTTACCGCAGAACTCGAAAATTTGCAAGTGTTTGTTCTATGCTTAACTTGAATAAATTTTTATTAATTACTAAACGATAAATAAATTACGCATCCATATTGATTGAATTAATAGGAGAATTTATTTATAACATGGACAAATGTGCCACCTTTGTACATATCAGGCTAGGCAAATAATTGTGCTTATTATGTATTGCTGATCCAAGCAACTATTGAACTAATATGTGCCATAACCCATATAGGTGCTACAATTTATGATGAGTTTATAGAACATACGTTCTCATTGGGCGCCCAGTTTAGATCATACACAAATCGATTTAGACGGATGGCCATGTAGATACGCATGGGACCTCTCGGCCACTAAACGATAACAATCAACAGCTTGGGTGCATGTCGATCGCACACAAGTTTGCAGGCTCAGCGTCGCCTTATCTGAGTGTGCTTGTTCATCCGTTTAGTGTTGGTTCGTCGTACCAAAAAGCTATAGCAAACAGACGGATTACTGTATTTTCCAAAAAGAAAATGGAACGAAGTTGGACTGAATGGCAGAAGATAGGCTGCCGGAGGCAGTAGGCCCAGAATTGCTAGGTGGCGCAGGCTTCTACAAAAGCGGTCCTTCAGTATGGCGGTCAAGGATAATCCTTTCATCACCTGCTGTTAAGGAATTATAATATGTTTGCACGAAATTTAACGTAGGCCACCGTAATAGTAACAGTAGCAGAAACAACAACGCGCAGGCAGCTACAGCAGGAAAATAAGCCGCCGCAAAAAAAACTAGTACAGGCAGCGGCCTTTAATGAACCGTCTGGTTCGTTTTCATTCTCGCAGCCCTGTCCGTCCGCTTATCAAAACAAAAAGCCTATACGGTCTTTTCAGCGACCTTCTCACGAACGTCATCTTACAGAGCAGCTCTAGGCGAGTCGAGAGTTGACCAGAGCTATCAGACAAGGCGCCCTCGGTGGCCGTCCGAAGTTTCTTGCAACGTGACTGTCGCTGCTGGAATAGACCGGACTAATGAAGCAGCTGAAAATCCCTGCCGTGTCCTACGGTGTAACTTCAACCTTGCTTTCCCGGCTCGGAATCCATCCCATCAAAAAAGGCGACGGTAGGGGCAGTAGCTGTAACAGCGAAGGCCGCAATCGGCACTCAGCGTACTTGGATTCTTTGTTGGCCGTCAAGCCAGCCTGTACCGAATGCATAAACCTCCAGAACTATACTTCCTGGTGGCCAGGATATTTTACCAGTAAGACGCAGCGGACCCAGTTGAATGAGATGGCGTAATAATCAAGGTAACAAACTAGCCCCACGAAAATATTCATTGCCACTGCGTACATTAACAGTACTTTCACTTCGCACGACTCCTGTATACGACCAAATACACTCGCATGTGTTCAACTCAGAACCTTTTCAGATAGGCGATTGCCTTTTATTGTAAATTTTCGTTTCAATAAGGAGTTTACTGCAACTTAATTCCGATGTTTGCAATATCAGCCGTCATAGAGTCATAGGATCGTTACAACTGCATGGACATATGTATTGTTCTACTCCACGACCATTAGAATTAGAGTTGTATATAATTCACTTGGCATACAATCCATAATACAAACATCATCATTTGCAATGCTCTCTTTGAACTTGTTTCTCATACTTTTCTTCTATTAGATTTTTTGGCTTTTCATTCTATTCATTATCACCGTAGCCTAAGTACGAATGTTCGTACTTGTCTGGCGTAAAGGTTGTGTGTTTACCTATCACCCCCTGAGGAGACATAATCGTATCGGCAGGTTCGGCTGGCTAGGTGCAAAACTCTATTGGATTTATGTGTGTTACGAATGACTTGAATGTTAGTTCGTTTTACATTGCGTTCTGCTGCGTTAGCTGTCGACAAAGGACAGAGCAGGAAGCGTAGGCATCAACTGGATGGCACATGCAACTGTCATCGCGGGAAGTTAGGACTGAAACAACAAAAAAAAAAGGTATTGGGAAAAGCCCGAAACTCGTTGAAGCCATCGACTGATCCGCCCAACGAAGGAAATTGACCTCGACATAGAAACGCTGTTTGCCCTTTTTATAGTACATTTGTGTCGGTTTCGGATCACTCCTATTCTATCCGGACTAAGCCTTATCTCAAAGACTAACCTCCGTAACATTGCCCACTAGCCCCCTTCTCTTCCCCTTCTAATCGTTCCAGCACTTTGGTCTACTTTTATCCAGACTCTTTGTTCTAATAGTGGACACAGACCCATATTTAATACAAAGATTGATGACAAGTAGTAATATGGTGCTCTCTATTTGACCTGTTTTTCTTATATGTTCCTCGTTGGTGAGTTCCCGACTATTATCTATTCCTCCCTCAGCTTGACTTGTCAACATGTCTTAACTTTGGCAGCAGCAGCAGCAGCAGCAGCAGCAGTTTTCGCTTTCGACCAACTGATTAAATAGCTATGCCATCAAGAGGGATCGTCGCTCACTCTGTTGGACGACCCGAAGGACTAGGACGACAGCTCTACCAGGAAACGGAAGACGCAGCGTCGTGGACTAAGCAGGAGACTGGAGTTCTGCGTTGATGGACGCTGCAATCTTTAGATAGCTGAGAAATCACTCACAAAACTCGTTCCTTCAAGGACAACAGTAACGCCTAAAAGAACATAAGCAAATTCAATCAAAACAGCTTGGCAGTATAGAGAGTGTAGTATTATTACTTAAGGATACATCATATCTATATGAAATAGTTAAGATATCGGTCCAACTGTGGAATGCATAAAACATTCAGGTACATGTACACTTTTAACAAGGTAAAAGGCTAACGAAGTGTATAAACCAGGCTTCAGTCTGAAGCTATTCTTCTAATAGCTTAGATATATAATATAACCTAATAGCCCAGGTCTATCCATGAATGCGGTTTAAGCTGAGTTGAAACGGATCAACGCTAAGTAAAGTGAAATTTTTATATTATAATTATATTATATATTATTACATATAGACAAATCATTCTGAAAGCGATTTACTTATCAGTGCTGTCGTAGTCACCAAGAAACTGAACGAGGAGCACAATACAGACACAATGAAGGAATGCGTTTGTTGAACTACTATAAGCGAGAAATCGGCTTAGGTCGAATAGATGGACGGCGCAGTTTAGTGGAATGAATGGACACAATGCCAACTTCGACAACAATGATAACTTCGAACTTCTGTGTATAGTCTTTTTGGCACCTCTGCGCTCTTTTCGATGTCCGAGCGAAGGACAGTAGAGAGCTATGAGTGAGATGTTTCCGGTGTTTGCAAAAGTGGCCATGGATCGAAGCGTACGGAGGGGGCGGGTAGGCAACCGAGTGAAAGGAATCGCTCAGTCTGGTACCGTGTCCACTTAAACATAGTACAGTCCCTTCCACAGATGCATCGAAACAAATACCTACTTGCCGGCTAATCACACGTTATAGTACTGCAATTATCACGGTCTAGATTGCGTCTGCTTTAACTGGTGGTGTTTCTTGGCGGCAAGGACGTCTCAATTATATTCTGATTATTTGCTCCATTATAGCCCAAAAAGCGCACGCTAACGTCGTTTCGTACAGCAGAGTAGTGAGCTCTAAATGCAATACGACTCATTGAGAGCGCTCCATTAAAAAGATTAGTGCACTATGAGCGGTCATGTGATTTTTTATTTCCGCAGTTACTGCCTGTCTGTTCACGAAGCTTCGTTCGAACAAAAGTTGGTATTTAATTGGTCGCAAGTTCTCATAATTGAACTTTTCACCTTACCAATCTGCGCGTGCACCTATGGAATGTACACGCCATGCAAGCACGCTAACAGCCGCCACTTACCGAATCGACACTAGCACTGTTCATTTCTCAGTGAATAGTTTAAGCATTAATTCTACGCGTGAAGATAAAACTGTCACGTACTGAAGCTCATCCAAATTAATATATACTGCGTCAATTATTAAATGCTTTTTCTCACGTGACTCATACAACTAACCATTCGATAGCTTACTATGGGACGCCAACGTTGAAACCTTATCATTCCACAGGCGCAATCGGTAAACTTTCCAATAACGGTTCGGTCATTATAAAAAATACGATTTGGTGTATTCGTATTTGCGAATACAGAAAGATTCGGTACGTATACGTTTCGATACAAAGCGACACTAACATCCTACAAGATTTGTCGGAAGATATCTTGTTGAGATGTTAAAGCTTTATTGAGTCAACTACTGCGCAAGAACGCATTTGACTGATACTAAATTTTGCATAGACATTAATGAAGTGACTTTTTTTTTATCGAAAAAGTCACCGGTACGTACTCTTTGAAGGACAATCTGACACAAACAAATGAAAAAGTTTCACGGAACTGAACCGGTATACATAATACCTAATATAATAACAAAATAGATAACAATCATTGTTCCCTTTGTGACATGATAAACCTTAGATTCCGGTTAAACAACTAGATAAAAAGTTTTGCCACATCATTAGCAGGACCTGATCAGGAAAATAAATTGTGGGCCCTTTTAAATACTGGTTAGTTTTTATCGTACTAATGTACATGCAATGAACTACTTCAATTTACTTCTAGTACAAACATCATTCTTGTGTAATCCCTTCAATTTTTTGAGCCATACTTAACGCTTAATGCCTCCGTGCGTCTTTGCTGATTACACATATTTTGACTTTGCGTATTCCCTATACCCATGTATTCAACTCCTGGAAGGAGGTTGTTCAGAAGTATGGAATGGCTGCGGCCTCTCAGAGACAGCGCGTACGGCAAAACATGGGGTCTTGTGGAGGTAGTCTGTAGCGATTGCGCACACAATTTCTCGTTCATTATATTGCTACACCAAGCGACAGGAAGAATTTTAACCGAGGCCGGCGACACCTTGCTCATTCCTCCACTCCTGTCATCTGTCTTGGTTCTTTCAAACTCAAGATCAAACACAGGAGGAGTAACCAGGGTGGTATAGCCTAATCCCCTTAAACGAAGAAAACGCTCAACCGTTGGATACAAATTGATTACTGTTTTGTTGTAACACCGCTGATGATGGTTATTTCTTGTTTTTGGGCCTAAGCTAAAGTAATGCCACAGCGCTATGTCGACTTTCTTTCTCAGCTTTCAGTTTGCTAGCATCGTTGCTAGCGTCACCAGCATTGCCGTTGCGTCTCTGCCGTCTGAGGCGGGTGCAGTGCAAAGCAAAGACTTCGTAATTGAAGCCTTCGGAATTCTCTAGGTGAGTGATTTAGCTAATGGCATAAGGTCTCAGCCTGTGGAACTATCCTTGGTAGTAGGCCCTAGCCGGGTACGTCTATGAGTATGACACGGGACTAACGACAATACGCAACATCTACAGTTGGCCGGACGGTTCTATTGAGCCGCCAAGGCTATCTTGGCAGACATGTAGTGATCTCTGCAGCTGGCAAAATTGCCCGAAACGTTTCGACAAATGACATTACGGCGCTCAAAAACTTCTCCAATCTTTGTCCAGAGCTTGCAGCCACCCTTGGTTTTTATTTGAAGTTCTAATATAGCATAAAAAAACGTTTATGTTGCACTGTGTAAATGGTGCCGCCGCCGGGTTTCTTATCGCTATAATCTTAAATGTTTCTGGATCGCGTGTCCAAACATTATCTTGAAGGATATACGCAATACGTATCATTCTGGGTAATCCGTATCCTACAACTACTCACCATTTTGTTTACAACCTCCATCTCACAAACCGTAACACAAATTTTGAACATAGTTTGGATAAATCTTCATATCGGCATGGAAAGTCTCCAACAGCTAAGACCGACGGTAACTCGCTCATGTATATATACATAACACGCTTGTGTAATAGAGGTTTTACCTACAGTTTAGTAAAAAATAGAGAATTTTGATGGTACTTTGTATCTGAATAGTCGCTTGGATATCGGGAGGTCAAGTAATGTCTAGTAGTCTAATAGTTGTTCATTTCAGTTTACCACCATTATTGGTTTTATAGACAAACGGGTAACGTTAGATTCATGCTCTAAGTTTGTTTTGAGGAGGCTACAGTTATATACTAGTAAACGTAATCTAAGATTAGTATCTTTCCAAAAAGCATTTCCTTTACATCTCGAATATTTAATTTTAGTATTCGGAGAGCGTGGGTCTATACATTTCTCATTATCTATGTACGAAGTTCAGTGATGCCGGTCTTTTCTCCGTAGACTATTCTTACACTGTACATCAGCAAGTTTCCTGTGAAATAAACACATCAGTTACTAAGGCTTCATTGATATTGCGATTTAGAACATATCTGAGGCTTCCTATTAACACGAGTTATTTCTTCGTCTGTATGCACGGTTCTATCGAAAATGATTATAAGATCGTTATGGGTATAGAAAAAGAAAGAGGTATTCTTAATAAGCTCAGTGACATACTTATCATTCGGAAGGCACAGAGGAGGGATGAGGGGGTTAACTCATGGCGACCTATGAGCTGCGTTTACGGCCGGTATATATAGCATCGTGTATATTTTAGCCACCCTTTTTGGCCGTTGCCTCTAAGGGCTATCTACCGTATTGTACTCACGGGCCTGCCATCGGGCACCAGTTGTCGTGGAGTTTCGATAGTGTAATGCCACCTAGGGTATTTCTTTGATTTTTCCGCCCGGCCAGACAAACCGGGTGCTTGCGGAAAAGAAACCTATATCGTTTTTGCCGTGCCTTTTCTATGGGGACTGATCGGGAATACGACGGATAAGAGTGCTATACAATTTTTTCTAAAAATAGTTGGGCATTAGAAAAGGCAGATCAATCGAAAAGTAGGCGTGTGGAGAGGTGAAAACGTTGCTCCTTCTGCTTTGCTCATTTTCGCTGCAATATTGCGCTTTCCACCACTAGAAGAAATTCCCCGGCCGCCTCGTTTGCCGCAAGTCGTCATCAACATATTGGATCCATTATGCCATCACATCACGTTAGCGAATGAAAACGAAAACAACATCGACCAAGCAACAAAGGAAAAGAGCTTGAAAAACCGCGAGTTTCAGTGAAACGAGTTCCAGCGTTGAATGAAGCAGTATATGAAACAACAGAGGAAGTCTCGTCTGCCGTTCCCACTTTTCCAAGCTGTATGTGAAAAATTATAGTTTAGTTAATTACATATACCGACGTGTGACGGAGCAAAATGGAGACCAGATACATTCAAAAGATGTGGCTTAACAGTTTTGTATAGGCAAAGCAAACACCGTTCGATCTTTCCTCACATAGACCGAAAGGATGTTTACCATACTTGTTTTAAAGCTTTGCGTTCTTCGTATAGTATCATTCCGATCTGGTATATGAACGCGGTCTCCTTGGCTTTTCATTTAGCTGTGCTAGCTTCTCTATGATAGTCGTCACTTGTACTTAGTACAACTTTGTACAACAATCTCTCGGTCTGTCCTGTACGCAGTCATTCTTTTAAATCCAGCTATGATAGAAATAATGAAAGAGTTTCGGGAGATAGATAGGTTGAAACCATATTAGGAAAAAAATGGAAAAAAGAAAGAAAGATGATGATGGCGACAAAATACTGCGCGTATGTGGATCGACCGGGGGATAATTAAGAATGGCAGAAACTTTGCCTATATGTAGAACGTACGTTTTAGGAGACAGGAACAAAACATTGCTCACTAAACCTTGCGGCACGGGGATCTGTTTCCAAGCACTGAAGGCCTGCTTTTTTGTTGCATTGACCTCTAGGCCACCAGTAAGAATCCCTATAGGGCCCTTAGGGCCGACTGGTTCGTCGACCGTAAACTAGTGAAATGTCTAATAGAAGGGGCGTTAGGAAGCTTGGTGTTCGCAAAGTCACAAGGGTAAGAAAAACGAACAAATCGAATACATAAGAGTAGAAACAGGCATTTGCTCTTATGTGTACAGGAGTATGACGACGGAAATAGTGTTGGCATAAAAAAGGTCCTTAAACACTCAGAGCTCTTTTTAGATAAAAAGCAAACTCGGGAGCCACAGACGTTCATGCAACACACTATAAGAGGCGTACTTTGCGAGCCTTGTTGATCATGGATTCACCTTGAGGGGTTCCCTCACAAGGCAACCATATCTTAGGCAAAAACAAACATACCAGTACATATAAAGACATTCCCTACCAGGATTTATCGTAGTCTATTGTAGGGCTCAACGGCAGCGTTAGTTAGGGCCTTCAGGACATTCATTTTTGAATATGAATCGCATTAAATTGTTTTGGATAAAATAAACTGTTTTCTAAAGAGGATAAAACAAATGTCGTACAGTAACGGTAGTAGTAACTATCTTTAACAATAAACAAAGCAATTACTTTAATAGTATGCTTCGGTTCTGAAGCACATTTATACCGTCGTAATAGCTAGAAGAATTTGTGCAGGTTTGTTATGTATGGTCTACTGGAGAAATGTATCTTCTTCTTTAAAACTAGGTTTAAACAGTGTGTTCTTCTAAAGCTAACGCTAGTGTTTACAGATGATGGTTCTCGAAAGTTTTTTTTATGTGTCTGCAACTTCAACATGTTGTCCAATAAACGTCATACGACTACAGCGATACTGTCAATGGTGCATAGCTTCGGGCTATAACAGTAAACACGGTGGCCAGTCTATCTGCTCCATTTGTTTGATTTGGCATGAAGCGGCTAGAGCTAAATGGAGACGCTTTTTCTATTAGCCTGGGTTGTTCTAAAGCCGATAAACACAAAAGCAGTTTAAAATATTATAGCTTGATATTTTCTCTACTGTGTTATTTTCAAAACCTCGAAAAAAATTCTAGTTTGTGAAGGGGGCCTGTACAATTTAAAACTGTTGTGCTTCATATTCAGGTAGGGAACCTGGTTCTCCCTTACAGGATATTTTGCTTCTATTAGTTCTATTCTGAAAGCGCAGCCTCATTCCCTCAGTTATACAGCAAAATAGCATATGCGATATACTACTGGTTGTACTTTTGAGCCAGCATCTCACGCCTAATTAAGGTTTTCGTCTCTAGGTTCAATTTTTGCCCTGACGTGTTTGTCCCGCTTCCAGTCCGACTGGAACGGCCTGCTATAGTCGTCGCCGTCTACATGAATCCGTGAATGCAGAAGAAGGACATTGTAGTTATAAAATCTGAATTAGAACGACCTTAAATTCATGGCATTAATCATAAGTACTGCACAGGAAATGCTCAAAGTCAAATGCAACTAGACTTATTCGTAGCAGAAAATGGAGTGGTGCTCTGGGTTAGCTACACTAATAAGCTAAAAAAGAAAAGCTATTAACCTACCGAAGAACGTTGGCCAATAAGCACTTACCGCGAAACTAAATTACTTCTGTAAGATAGAGATGCTCAATTGCTGTTGCTCGTCGAACGGGACGCGAACCCTAGTCCCATCACAAAGACTTTTGGAATGCAAATCCGAGAGCTTAATAAACCTAAGCAGCATCTCAACGATGGACGTAGCATGAGGAAACAAAATAGAATTGATATAGAAGGGGCTATTTTGGGGGCCAATAAGATTGCTTAAGATACGGCCACTGGACAATAAACTGGAGGAAAAAAAGAGGCAGCAACGTTCCATCAATGCAGTATGAAAGGCCATTTGTACAAGAATGCTGACCACTACTTTTACTACGACCCGGGTGAACGCCAAGCGGGCTGTTTAAGGTGTTCAAGCTATAAACTTTGACGGATATTTAGGAATCGAGGTACGCTAACGGACAAATACTGAAAACCTTCTTCTTCAATCAAATCTAAATTGGTTAGATATGGTGCACGGCTCGTGGGGGTGGTCCTTAGGTACTAACAAAATTAAATTATACACAGAAGTAGAACCTCATAGAAAAGCGTTGGGGACAAAACCCATGGTACTGTGATCAGAGAACAGCCGTAGCTGTTGTTGTCGACAACTTCAACCTAATGGCCATCTCCAGTGGCGACAAGCAAAAAACTCTGCAGCTAAAACGATTGGGTCAAAGCGGCAAAAAATACTGCGTCAGTAATGGGGATGATAGTGTAGGTCGGTCGATTCTCATAAAACTGAATTTATCGTCTGCTCTTGCGGTCCTCAAATAGGTTACATCCCATTTGCAGCGCCCGTTCTTCAAACGGAAAACCCTTACAGCTGAATTACTACCTTTCCTTTTTTTTGTTTCGTTGCTTTCCGTGTCAACTCTTTGCCTCTTTTTTTTATTTCAGTAAGTGCTGTTTCTGTTTCTCTCCACTTGTTCAGTCGAGGGAGTTTATCGTTCGAGTTCTATTCCTTTCAGTCGTAACCAAGCGCTGACAGCAATGCCAGATATCTGCTGCTGTACCAACTTTTTGGTTGCTGATTATCTTAAGGTGTTAGTGTAGTTGTTACGCTTAGCCTTTTGGGCCCCTTGGACCGTCGTCAATGATTTTGCTGTGCCACTGGCTATGTCTGGTTGGCATGATCAGCCATGGCCTCACAGACTGACCGCGAGGCGGCGCTGAAACAGGGAAACTTACTTGACTGTGGTAGTCCGTTCACGACTGCTCGATCTAGGCTCCAACAGAAAGCTATGCAGTCGTCTACGGATTGTGCCTGTCTTTGGCTGCCACTTGCAAGGGTAACTGCTGGCGCTAACGCTACCGCTACTCCTGTGGATGCGTTTGCAGCTGGCGGTGCGGTCCGCCCCGGGGGATCGCTGTTGTGTTCGTGTTTGCGCCATGGACAATTTATGACTTTCTGTCCCCACTCCTGTCTGGCGTTTGCATGTTCGTTGTCAGTGGCCGCTCGGTAAGCTGGCGAACACTCGGTAAAGCGTTGGCAAACAGCGCTCCGTTCCGCTCAGCCTTGCACAAGGTGCGCAACTACCGGGGAAGGCCAGGAATTCAGTATTTGCGGGCCCGAAGAGCCGCCTTGAAACTAATCGCTCCAACCTATCCCTATCCTCTTACTATTCTTGCGTCGTTTCTCCTGCCAAAGTTGCGAAGGATGGAAGACTGCTCAGGTTCATTTTATTTGGGATCAGCGTAACAGCATCGGTGCGAGACAAGCAGCCTAGAACCTAGAACGTCGACACGGCTGAACACCGGAATGGCCAGATCGCGCTGCTTTTTCGTTCAGCAAACTACTAGTATATAAATACGTATAGAAAGAGCACGGTTTGACTAAGAAGACGAGTAATCTAAGACGACAGGCCGGCCTGCCATGGCTACCGTGGCACAGACAAAGAAACTCAACTTCACATTTATTTACTGTAGGATTGCATGAAGTTCTGTTACCGTTGTTGTCACGTTAGCCGGTTTCCAGTGGAACGGACAGGTTTCGTTTTATCAGTATATGAAGAATAGTAAAAAGATGTCGACGGGATATACGCTGTCCGATCAAAACTAACGAGTTCAGCCCAGGTACTCGATTAAAGGACAGAAGTTATGATCTACCACACACGCATAGATTATGGATATGAACAGAGCATAGCGTGGCGGAACACTTGAAATGTGGCATCCAGCACACAAGACGGGAGATAAAAGAGCCTTTACGACTGCCATTATAACCACCACAGGCTTGCCATTGTAGCTATATCGGACATGAACAACCGCGCTCGCTATCACCGTTTATCAGGCGTCACGCAGGCTTGACGTAAAAGATATACGCAGCAAGATAACCGTATTATTCCGTGCAACTAATTAGTCACTTGGTTGGACCGCTGGCGTGACGGCACTGTGCTATATATAACTCAGTTGGCAGAGTATGAGTTATAACAAGGCGTCGTAATGTTTGTGTTTCTGTCCGAATATCGTATCTCAGTCCTATATATATGTACAATAATGTCAAGCTACTGTGGAATGCAGCTGGAGAGCCTTAGCTTGAGTACATCGGACGGTGAGTGTCTTATGTTGACTTGAGTATATCCTTTCAGAACTCACCGCCAACGGAGATTCGTCGCTCCACAGCTGCAACAGGTTTACGTTATGTTGTACGATGTCTACCGTTCACTTCCTAAACAACGCCTTACAGGTTTTCTGTTCTGGCCAAAGTTACGTCGGGATTTCGCTTGCGGCATGACTGCGACTCATATGAAAGCTGCTCGAATAATTTCTAACGGACGGAAAATTTCTAGGTAACGAATATTACGTGATTTCTGGGTAGGCTCGTCAGACGTGCAAGCGCCGTTGCACGCATTGAACGAACTAGGTTATGCCAGTTTGTCAAGTGGTACCAGCTCTTCGTAACTAAACATTTGGTGAAATATATTTCTGTTACTATCACTGTGAAGCTTATACATGGTACATGGAGGTATAGAGAAAATGTACGCAAGCCATTTTGTATTTATCGAATATCGAATTTATGTCAGTAGCACACCGACGGCATACTAAACCGACATTTGTGGCTTTGCTATCTTACGACAGTGCAATAGGTTCAATCGGTTAAATGCTAGTGGTATCGGCACTCACTTCAGACCATCGTAAACACTTATAGAAAATAGCAAGAGACCAATAAAGGCTCAGCAGCGGGCTCTGAAGAGGAAAGGCAACAACTATCTCAAGAGTTTTTCGGTCTGGCCCGTAAAAAAATCCTCCTACCTTATTCTCCTGTCGTTCCTGTACCTGTTTACCGCTTCCACATTTTATGCTGCGGCACTATCTATCGAGCTGACATGCCTATTGAAAATGTAACTATAGTATACAACTATATTTCGTATAGATTCGTTGTAACGTTTGCATTTCTTTCGCGCCCAGAGACCTTTTCAATTCTCAAATAGGCTAAATAGTAAAAATCCAGCATTTTGTTCTGCGACACTGGTTTTGGTTATTTTTTACTGTTCCGCTCGCCAGAGGCTCTGTAAGCAAAGTCGGAGTGGGGATGGAATTCCGCAACCTGTGTGCCGCAACTGCTTCACAACGGCAGCTCAGCTGTGATGGGGCTGTTGCCGCGTGCTACGGGCCTCCTTCCAAACTAATCACTTCTCAAACGGCCTTTTCTGTCCAGGCTCCCTTTCTCAGCCAACCTTCCTTACTCTCTGCCGTCTACTTTTCCATATGAATGGAAAGATAACAGTGAGGGACTGGAGGCAAGCAGCCAACCAAGGAGGCAAAACTTGTGAAGCTGGTAACTATTAGCTATGTGTGCTAGTGGTATCAAGGAGCAACGGCAGTGGGAATAATCTCACCGCTACCAATACAACTAACCAATCGGCGTTTCTTTCCTCAGAAGTCTAAGCAACACACCGAAATCCCACTATTTAGAACGGTGAGCTAGTTCAGCTCAACATACGCTTTCTAGGAACAGAAGCAGGGTACGTATGAGTAAAATACAAATGTGTTCTTTTTCTATTCTTCCCTTTAGACCCCGCCTCTATTGTCTTTTCTTCCTATTCCTTAATTGAACTCTAACGTATCCTCCTATCGCGCTCATCACTGGGCAAGTGGTGAATGTTTTCGCCTTCCATGCCTCTTTTTCTGCTCAGACTGCCCAAATTTTCTGCGCGACAATGCCAATTCAACTGACCAACGAAACAGTCACAGATCACCGATCCAACGATTCGCATTCGCGTATAGCTAGTTAACATTTAGCCATAAATTGGGGAGGCGTACGGGAACGGTCAGACTTTTATACGACATGAGACCATTTATTAGCCTAAAACTTCGGGTGTAGCAGACAGGTCGGACAACACAAATGAATGAAGAAAGGTGCATAAAAACAGAGGCAATCCAGAACGATATGCGTAGGGCATATTGACGTAGCTTGAGCGTCTGCCACACATTAATAATATACCATTTCGCAGCTCGTTAATAATGTCGCCAATCTATAAAGCTGATTAATTTGATAACTAACGCGAACATGTCAATGAAATGAGTAGATGGGGATCGCCTGCATCGATGAGCATCCAGCAACTATTGGAATATCAGCCCAGTACCATCAAAGGCTTTGGTTGTGAATGGACGAAATATGCGGGGTTATTTAACTCTTCAATACACCTCCTCGTTGGCTGGTTGACACGCGCTTTATAGCGAAACCAGTTTGAAGCGAAAGATCTGCCAGGACCTCGTTGCTTGGCGATGACAAAGGCAAGTCGCTGTTTTTTCTGTTATCTTTTTAACAGCTTACAGGTTTCGTTATAGGGGAAGGGGTGTAACAGTTTGCAGAAGCTTGGAGCGCACGCATAGGAGCGCCAGGGTTTTCCCTAGATGTTAGCATAATAGTTGTACTCATAAGCCGGAAGAACGCCAGTGCAAACACTTAACGAAAAAAATCTAAAACGATACGTTCGATTCCGAACCTAGACGTGTCTAGCACGCAAGTACGTTATGACTACACACCTGCATAATTCAAGTACCTGCATAACCTTGGTGGTACATACCTCCTAACCTACGTTGCTTAATCAAGATTTTCTGGACGTCTATTGAACCGTGCACGCGGTTGCGTTGCTGGAGTATAGGGCTTCCAATCGTAAGCGTTTAGTACCGAACCTTCGATAACGCAAAAAAAAAGGAGCGATTTGGGCCACTATTCCCACCAAATCACAGCAGTTTGTTTTACCCGACTCAACCGTGAGCTTGCGACGCGTACGTAACGACCAATATATTTGTTTAGTATTAAGCATTATACACGATTAACCTGAAGCATTGGTGCTGCTAATTGATTAGATGAGACATGTTTGATGACTCTCTTACGTGTGATTCTAGGTGGGTCTAGCTGATATCCCTAATGATCCTAGAGGGAAGCCGTACTCCGTTTGCATATCGCCCCCGTCGCTTTCTCGACGTCCTACGGAACTCTATAGACAGAACATCACCAACTGGACATTTACGCCGTTGCCAGACCTCCTCACCGCCATTGTGCACATGCTGAACAGAGAGGAATACGTAAAATGACGTAAGGACGTTTTCAACGAGGCCCTCAACTAGTTATAATACCAACAACCGCTCACCCGTGATATCCGCTTTCCGTTGAAGTGGATTTAGGGTTTTGCGTGAAATTTGAAATTACGCCAGCTGTTCTACGTACATTCATACTTTTTGGATTCTGGTATAGCCTAAATTAGACACGTGACTGTGTCCGAAGCGCCCCTCGTCGCACCGTCATCGTCCTGCCTGTCCTAATGATCGTCTTAAATTGAGTGGACTGATCAGGTTAGCCTTAATGAAGCCGACTCGGCAACTGACATCCCTCGTAATATGTCGTTATGTAAATGGACAGTGGAAGGCACTGATCTATGATCTTCAGCTAAACCTGCATAGATACACATGTCGTACTCGACAAACTGCAGAACATATTCTAAGACTGAATATCCTGTTGTTTCGTAGCTGTTTTGTTCGAAAACATAAGAAACATCAGGACCCTAAAATCTATTAAGCTCTGTCCTCTGATTAGCACCTCTCTGCGATAAGTAGTTTCCGTCTCACGTTCGAAGTGGTTCAAATAGATGTTCCTACGTAGCACGCACACTCATGCATCTGCATAGCAAAGTACACAGTAACTGTGGTGGTCGTAGCAACATATTGTTGTATAGGAAGCGCAAAAGTTGCGGAGCAGTTTCCATGCCCTCACAGTGGAAAACAACTAAATTTTGTGCCCTGTTCAGGGACTTTAATTTGGATCGCGCATAGGAAAAAAATAGGACTATTTGCAAGGTGGCTTTCACACTTTGATCTCGTTCGCGTAGTTTTAACTTGCAGCCTTGCATAGCTCAACGTTTTAGCTCTATAATTTTGTGAATCATTTCATAATTACTGCGTTTTAGATCGTGAATTGTTTCCTTCGTTATTTCATAATTTCGAAGAGGAGTCAAGACGAGTCAAACAAAAAAACTGGACGGCCATTTGAGGTTGCGGCCGCACATCGAGGTCCGCCGTCCTAGGAATATGATTACAAGCAGATCGATTGTTCCTCGTGCTGAGTGACAAGACGCTTCGCCAGATACGTTGAAACAAGCTGTTTACAAGCAATGTCCTCGTTTAGGCTCGTAAAAAGGTTAGCAACATGTCACGATATAGTTTTCCCGCGACTCTTGTTGCCGTTCCATGGTTGTCCTTCAAAAAGGGGTGCCCAATGACATTTCCGATCAACAAGCCGCACAACGCAGTGACTTTTCGTGAATGAAGTGCTTGTTCGACGGTCGCTCTTGAGTTTCCTCAGCCCCTCAGTTATTTATTCATATTGTCATCCAACTGAAGATATTTTTTTTTTGTTTTTTTCATATCATAAAAGTTTTTTTTTCATAAAAAAAATTAAAAAATAAAAGATGATATGATCAATCAAGTCGGCGCACGCGTTGTGTTTCAACATAGGCTCAGTGAGCAAGCGACGCTTATGGTCTTGTATTCTTACTGGTTGAGGGCGATGAAGACGTAACTCGCGCTTTCGAGTGAGTCGCAGGGCGCGACGTCGTGTTGAGTTCGCTGGATAGGCATCCGAGATGCTCCTTGCAGTTACGTTCTGACTAGACTGTTAGGCTCGTAATCGCCTTAACTTTTTTCAGTCCACGAGTGGGCCATTCCATTTGCTTTTCTTGGTCAAGTACCTCTCCCGAGCCAAAGAAAAGTGTCGTCTGTATTCGGTGCGACACGGAGAAGCTCCGTAATTAACTGCTTATTGAAATAGTATGTTCTTATGAACAACAATCGCTGTTCCATACGATAGCGTCGCATCATTGGATACCGGAGGCGCTATTGTGCTTATCGGTTCTGCTAACCCTCGCTTGTTTATAGCGCCCTATATATATTGACATTATGCATCTATATTAAAATAAACAGATGCCTAATGTAGTATGCCGGAACCTGTAGATTTAATGTGATGCACGACTCTCGCGTAACCCTGCTGATGATGAATAAGATAAAGCAATGTCTGTATGCTGATCGATCATAAGTATAGTCATCATTAAAAAAATTATCTGTTTCTTTCTTTGTATATCACACGTACATAGGAAACAGACCAAGTAATCAGGAGGCGCTATATGCCAGCTGCAAATTAGCTTTTCACAGATATTTTAAGACAGCCTATAGGGTAGGGGAATGTTGATACTATGTCGATACTGGTGCTGGCTGCTTGTCTGCGGAAGACCCCTAGAGGGCATTCCCAGACTGCAGCTGTATAGAAGTCAAATCATTTAATCTTATCTCCTTATAGCTTTTTTTATAACAGATAAGATGTCTTTATTTTGTGAAGGCTATGCTCTTCTTCACATTGGGCTGGATCGTCACACTTTTCGCAAGCTTCGAACATGTCAATCATAGTGCAGTCTAATCTTACTGCAGGTGCAGTAACCTGGTCTATAACATATAGACATTGAAGTATAACGATATTGTAAAAAAAAAGCTTGCCTCTGTTATTGAGACCATGAACGAGCAACGTTGTTATTCCTAACAAATGTTTGTTATTAGGCAGTTCACAATACCTCTGAGGTATACAGGCCTATAGGAAGGTACAGTTGATACAAAAGCGGTCTTCGTTATTTGTAGCGAACTCTTCCTGCGAAATATTTTTGCCGATATTTTATGGAAACTAAACTTAAAAAGCAATATCACTCAGATTTCTGATCGATAAATTGTCAAAATAATTAAACAAACGGAATCTAGAAATGCAAAGATACTACACCGTAATTATCCGTGAAGCATTTTATACTAAAGCTCACTCCC
Organism: Varroa jacobsoni; assembly: GCF_002532875.2. Classification (NCBI taxonomy): domain Eukaryota; kingdom Metazoa; phylum Arthropoda; class Arachnida; order Mesostigmata; family Varroidae; genus Varroa; species Varroa jacobsoni. Next base: position 67,996 of record NW_019212988.1, read on the forward strand.
TGTATCGTAGCTGACGGACACATCGTGCAAGAACTTTAATGATAGCCTTAAGGTAAATTTGGCCTATTTTTTTTTAGCACAGTGAAGTCAGCCGCTTTTCATGACCCTGGTCATTTTCTAGCACGCCATACTGCAAGTCTTTGTATGCCAGTCGCCTTTTTGTCATTGATTGTTGTCTTTTCTTGTTGTTTTTTTATTTACATCTTATACGTAGCTTGCACATGTAAACGTCGGACGACCTACCATTGATTTCCAATAGAACACATCTTTCACAACCAGATCAATACTCCCATAACGCCGAAGAGTGGTGCAGTCTATGCGTTCATAAAACACGGTCGCCAGGAGGCTCTTATCAATAAAAAGGCTCTTTTAGCTACGTGGAGAAGGAGCTCTAAGACTACACGCCTTCTGCTACGCCGTACCCCTTTTTATTGATGAATAGCGCTTGCTGACGAAAGGCCGTTTCTCTTCGAGCACGGTGCACATCTACAGGAAAAGCTTCTTATCCTTTTGGCGGGAAATGCCTTATTTCACCTTAGCGGTACGCTAGAAAGCGTGCAACGATGCACGACAGATGCCAAATTGTTGTCTAGCGAAACCTGTCGAAAACGATGCTTTAACAGATTTATTGGTTGACATCGTATTCTGCTAATGTTGGAAAAAGTAATTTTTTAAGTATATCGTACAGTTTAAAGAAAAAAAAAGGGAAAAGCCCGATTAAAAAAAGGCAAAAAGAAAAAAGCAGGTAACGTTAGCCGAGAGCGGGTATGACTGACGGCATAAGTCAAGATCCTTGTTGATTTATATATATTAACATATTCAAGATATAGTATACATATGCTTACTTTGAAGGTTACGTCGACGGGTTCTACGTAAGAACGGTTCACCGGTGCTCCACAAGAGTAGCAAAAACCGCTAACGGTAGCGTGAAGCCTCTTTAAAGACATCGCTGCACGCACGAACTAAAGTTATTACCAGTGATTAACGGTCGCAGACAATTAACAAAGTGTCAAAATCGAAAAGTTCGCCATTATCCTCCGCGCTACCCTTACCCCAGCTCAAAGCAGTTATCACAGACCGAGTAGCTAGAACCACCATTGAGCAGCGCTGTCTGCTAGTTCAAGAGCTTAAGTCGGGCGGTAAAACATGAAGCCATCCTCCATAGCATTGAACAGGAAAAGCGAACTCCAGTAAAGTCGTTTTAGTCTAAATCTACTAATCTAAAAGAAAAAGTAGTAAAATAACAGCGGGACTCCTGTCTCTATCACTTCATACTTTCCCAAAATACTATGTATACATACATATATATGACGATATTCATGCGAATATGAGATATAGGGAGCTCATATGTACTATAAATGTATTTATATTGAAATTACCAAGTACGAACTTCTTGTGTACGATAGGTTTCAGTCGCTGCAAATATTTGTTACTACTATGGTTAGGTCCTAGCTATCATTCTATTTCAAGCCCTCAAGATATAACATCTTATATGAGCTGGCTATTTCAAGTGAAGTCCAATAAAAGCTGCTGTCGTCATCACTGATTGTCCACAGATCGCAGGGCATACCTAGTCAACCAAACCTGGACGTTTGAAGTATTATTATGCAATTGAAATAGCTTATTTAGATCTAACGCGTGCAGGACTAAGGCGTTTATTACGTCCTTGTAGCCATAAAATTATATTATCGTGTTTGCATGTCTTAAACTAAAGTCGTCCGAGGCATTTTTTGTTACGTTGGGCTGTACTTGATACATATCGTCTCGTGAAATTTTTAGCTGCTTTCGGCCGTCGTTCGCTGAGACGGGATGTCCTTTGTGGGTTTTGCGCGCAGAGTACAAATAGTAAGCAGCTGGCGAAGTATGAGCCCAGCGAGGAATAATAAGCTATAAATGCTGACCTAGAACCAACTTCGCGTAGGGGATTTTGATGCAGGCATATGCGCAACATATATTGTACGAAGGCTGTAATACGCGTATGCACAATCGCGCAGCCAAAACTAGGGAGATACAGACGAAACGATCGTTGGCGAGAAGAGATCGAATTGAAAAAAAAAAATTGGAAAAAGGCAGCCTGTACGAGAAGGCAGTAACTCTGACACAAGCCAACTATGAGTTCTGTCTGAAAAGGATATTTGTCTACCCCATTGATTGAAAGGACTTCTATTATTAAGTATATTATTCAAGTTCTTCGGTAGAGCCTTTGAAGCTCTATAACTGTGACTTCACACGACCTACGAATGGTCCGAGACAACGTAAAGCCGTTTACAGGTTACTAATATATTATAAAAATTCTAAGCTTCTATGCTTCTTCTATTCTTGTCTAACTTTTTCTCTAGCTCCTCCATAGCACCTCTGCATACGTACGTACAGACGTCGCTGGTGTTGGCTGGCAACGTAACGGTAGCTCTGAAGGTATGACAATGATTAAAATGACGGTGGTATACGGACGCTTAAGGACCGTCATGACCGGAGCTACGCTAGGGCACACAGCAACGAAACGTATTCCGGAAAATACAATTGAATGCCAAGCTTCAGTGAAAATAACAGAACAACAGATGGCTGCTACGTGGGAACTAGCGAGCGTAGAAATAAATAAGACGTATAACTCTGAAAGGCAGAGCTGATGCTCTGCCTTTCAGAGTTATACGTTTTTCATTGACATATTCTGAAAAGCCCAATCCTTTATCGAAAGTAACCTGCAATATTTGTAATTTTTTTATTAGAAGATTTGATATTAAATAGCTGTCCATGTTATTTGGTACACACGATTCTAGAAAGTTGTGATTTTGGATGTGATCAACTGGCCTGCCAACTGTAGAAGTTAAAAAATGATTTCAGTACCTTTTTTTCTTTGATCTATCGTTTTCTGGAGCTACAGTCTGGTACGCCTGACTGACGCCACATTGTCATGTCATCTGCGCCTCAAAACCAATAGTACAACGATACGTATAGGACCGGTGGAGTTGTTTTTAATAGTCTGGTGGAGAAAGAGAGAGAATTAAAGGCAGTGGCTCTGCCTGGCTACTTATGTTCTACAAGCCCGTCTCAAGCTATTCTCCAGAAGGCAAGCTTTCTCGAATAACTTCCCTGTGGCTCCTGCTTGATTCCTGGCTTCTATCCTCTGTTTTTCCTTTACTCCCATACAAATGTGCCTTCGAGTAAACAAGATACCTAAGGGGAATAGTATATACACGGAAATAGCAGAGCTGCCAGCGGAATTTTCGTTGTTGGAACGGATAGCTGCTAAAAGGAGCCTGATCCTCCAGCATGTCGCCAGCTCAGCAGCCGTTTACCCGCTATAACCTTCCCACAGCCGAGCAACAGCCAGTCGCAATGCCTTCTGCCTTTTTTCTCTTTGTCTCTTTCTCGCTTCCTTCTTCGCTTCTGGTGAGGGGTGATTTGCACGTACTGTCTGTACGTACCTGCCTACAGCGATTCATTAACGACAAGCGAAACCGCTGCTTCCACCACGGCTTAAGAGCGACGTGGACACAGGCGGAGTCAAGTCATATTTTCCTACTACCCAACCATCGTTTTTCTACGGACTGAGGTAAATCTAGCATAACGCAGGCTTGTTAGGCCAATGGGTACACATACATTTGGATGCCATGATATACAATGTTATGTTATTTTGGCGTGGGCGAATGATTTGCGTCACATTACTTGTACCCTACTCGGCCGCGAAATTTAATATGTTCGTTCTAGCTTTCCAATGATTTTTGCGCCTTCTCTAGGACAGCTTCTTCCAAACTGAAAGTATACACTACGGATGCAGCGAACACCGCTGAGTGATGTTTCGTGATAATTGAAGAGCGTCAATGATTGTCAGTGTATGATTATACGTGACATTGATTTTGAAGCACTGACAAGTAAAAAATCATAGAGTGTAAAGCTCAATAAAAGATTAGTTGATCATCATCAAATATGTTTACAAAATACTGCAACAAGTCGGGCACCTGCGAAGTAATTATGCTGCACAGAAGAAACACATGGCTAGACGAAATAATTGCTTTGATATTAGTGAGGCATCACAATATCCAGATCATACTTTTCAAGAGAAGTTTAATACACCATGCGCGGAGACGTCAGTTAAATGTGCCCGCTTCTGTGATCTTGTACAGTGATCAGATTGATCGAATAGCGATGATGCACACATTAAAGACCCTCACATCGAACTTCCTAGTTACTGTTATAGTTTTTAATTTTATTTGGACGGCATTTAACTTAACGAGGCAGTGGTAAGATGCGGTAAAAGCATATCGGCGACATTAACGGATCATTTCAAGACAGCTCGTGCTCCTGTTACGAGCAGTAACACTTGGCATGTCATACGTTCAACAGAGGCTTCGCGTTTTGTATTATTCCACAAAGATCTAGGCGATTTATATAGCGTAAAGAGGCTGGCGAGTGTAAAAAACGAACCGGGTCACTCCGACAAACAACCCCTCTCGCGGGATGGGAGTCCGTTGCAAACGATGTCGGTATAAAGTTGATTCGAGAACGATGCGCGAGTCTGCTACCTTGGCTGCCTTAGATTCAGCACTACACGGTATTTACATTTCTCTGTATGTGTAGAACTTGAGGGTATGTATGGTCCCATGCCCGATACTTCTAGATCCGTTTGCTACTAGTGTGAAGGTTACGTCGATAAGCAAGTTGTTGCGTGTCCGTATCTCGGATACGTGTTCACTAATAGGCTACCTCTTACCGTCTCTAAAACTACTACAGTCACCACTACTCGTTGCCACAGCAGCAGGGAAGATGCACCGCCTCGCATATCCGGGTATCCATACAACGTAGGTGTTCTACTGAAGTTTTCTGTACTTCATGGTGTTATGTTGAAAATACGTGCTCGGGTGCTTTGGCAGCGGCTGTCTCACACCTTTCGGATCTTGCTAGCTTTACATAGACACGTTCACGATAGGCTGTGCTGATATAGTAGATAGTATGAATAAAATCGTTATAAATACCATGCAGAAAGATCAAGCGAAAGAGACAAAGCGCGCGACGTTGCCTTCGGCTGTAAAAATATACAGAGTGGTACGTATAGGAGGATTGCTTGAAGAGGAAGACAACGGTGACTATATGGGTCACTGCAGCAACGGAATCTAGTAATTTTGTGCATATCATGGCCTTGGTCATTGATGTTCACCGGTTTTATTGACTGTAGAGGCTTTTTAATATTGTTTCGCTAGTTAATTATCCAACCCAAGATTCAAATAAGCAAAACTTAGCGGCTCATATTTGTAACTCTATTGTGAAGATGATGACAGACCTCGGGAGATAGGGAGCTAGTATGGGTTCGGTTTAAGGGAAAGATCGAAAAATTACAGAGAACACAGCTAGGGCGTTTAGTTAGAATAGGTCCATAAGGTAAACACACATCTACCAGTTAAGGCGATTTATCCGTGCCCAATTTTTCTTTTAACAGCTAACGAATTGGAAGGACTAAATGAAAGGGTTATCCGTTCTCGACCCACAACGCTCGCAATCGTATTCGTAGAAGATAGACAGACCTCAGCGAGAGACAGCTAGCCTAGGCCTTGAAGGTTTTAATGCAAATAGTTATTATTGATTACTAGAATTTCTGCTGCTTTTTTGTTAACTATCTACCGGCACCGAGAATATTTCTATCATAGAGACGAATCATATGGATTAAAGTAACACAATGCAGCACATATCAAACCCTCTCAAGGGGCCGTATTAGTGCGGAGAATATTTTTTTTACTACGATAACTCACTGCAATACGTTCTTTTTTAAAGACAACTTTGTATATCTACAAGGAGTTATTAAAGGAAGTGGCCGCTTTACTGCTCACGAAACGAGACCGAAGAGAGCACAACGAGTCAGGCGGTACGCGCAGACTCTTTTGTCACTATCGACATTAACATATATTAATTCAGCAAATGTTCGCACAGCAATGACTTCACAGTCGCTCATTGCTATCACTACCATTACTAGATCCACAAAGAACAGCAATGAGGGGGTTTACTCTTGGTCACAATGGTCGGCTGATGCCCCAGTAGGTCTAAACCACCACAGATGATCGGCTACAGCGGACACTGTCCGGTGTGGCCGATAGTAAGAGAATGTGTGCTTTCCACTTATACGAGTCTAACGCTAATGCTGTTGGCCGTCGGGGGTCCTCCATTTTCGTCGGAATTCCGTCCACATCCCTCCCGGGAGCACTGGGCTCGCATCGCCTTTTGTTCGAACCTGGATGGCGACAGGATTGCAAATGACTGGCTTTTTCTTCTTCTTTCCGTTCCGCTTCAGCTCATTTAGGGCGTGTTCTCTAAAGGCCTGTTCTCCCTGCAGTCCGCCTTTATCAATGTACCGACCGGCCAACCTCTCACCACAAGGCTGGAGGCGAGCGGCTGCTAGGTAAAGCTGGATGCTGCAGCTGGCTGACCCTGTTTCGTTAGTATTTCCCTCTCCTGCTCTTCTGCCTGCCTTTGAATAGACGCTCTGCTTCCTTTGCTATCTCTCTAGTCTACAGAATACTACAACTGCCGTCGCCTTTGGCTATCTCTTATCTCTCGCCCAGGCTAGGACAGGTCTTCCGCCTTGTCGTACCTCGCTGTGCTGCTCCCGGGTGTCTGTAGAGGACTTATGGGTTTCAAGCCCAGGGCCTGTCGAGTTTTCGGCTGGTCCATCGCTAGCTCGCTTGGTGAACGAATGCATCCAATGCGGAAAATGGCAATGGGCAGCCGGCTTTTTTCAAGCAAAAACCCTTGTTGAATGTCTCGGACGAACCTCTTCCTTGTTTTATTCAAGGAACCGTTGAGGAGGGCCCTCTTGCAGGCAGTGCGTAATTTATTCATATTACTTAGTGCACCCCGTTGTTTGCGTTGGAGGCAGACTTACTTTCTGTACAGGGCAGAAAAATTCGGGCTGATACAAGTCTGCGGATGAAGGTAGTTCCAATAATTGCCACAACTGAAAATCCAGCATTCGGTATAGATGTACAGGTAGTTACTACAGAAATTTGGAAGTGTTAGCGTTTAGAAATAAGCACACCTGTGTAATGTATGGTGGTTACAACGTCACTCAAATTTACTGAACTGAAAGAATGACGTTACGTGACACTACGCAGTATTACCCTGGTCTATAGTGTCACACGCTGTGCTTTCATTCCTTGTAATACATCGGTCTAAAATACGGTCCCTTAAGGTTTAAAAATTTACTACTGGATCCCCCCGAGTCGGCATTTACGCCTGGTTCAAGTTATTTCTAAGCATCATATCATTCTTAAGCTTTAAAAACTAGTTTTATAAACATGAATACATTGTATTCTTTGAATTGACCTAACTTTTCTTCAGTTGCGTCTATGTATCTTCCTAGCTAGTTTAACGCATATTTAACTACAAGGTTAAGCCCAAAATGAAGTCGGATTTAAGCTACTCTGTTTCGGTACTAACGGAATTTTGTTTCATAGGTATATTGAATATGTTTCATAACGTAAATGTAGTTTTAGATGTATTGATATGCTTCTTGATACGTGCTTATATATAATGTAGAATCGCCTTACGCTAAAACCTTAATTAATAAATGCAGAACCTGCCTTATGCTTAAAAACAGGTACTGTGCAGACATTGTAAGTGTGAGCTATATTCCAATTACTTAGAATCACTGAGATTATACCTGGCGCCCTGTATTTCCGACATCGTTCTCAAATATGAAGCATCAACCGTATTTTGCGCCCATTTTAAGTTGATTCAGGCCCATCGTAACATATAGCCAGCTAGGTACTGATAAAATCCGTGGTTATGTACTACCTACCACATCATCGAATACGTATGCTTTTTAAGTAATCACATGGCCAAACGTTGCGTATCTAACCTCCCAAATAGCTGGTTCCCTTGATAGTGACCCAAGGTTCGCTTAAAACTATCATCTCCGCTATTTATCATATGCTGCCATGTCATTTTCCGCGGTATTGGACTTTTGCCCGGCTAGGCGACGGGACGCATACTCTTTCGTAGAGCTATAGCATTTTTGCGAGTACTACTTCTGCCACGCGTAGTAAACATTTCGTCCATTGGTAAGAGCATATATTGCTGTGACAATTGCGACGCCGGCCAGAGGTCCAGTCACTGGGATAGCGTCAGTAATACTAAAGACCTTCTCGCAACGTGGTACAAATTCGAGATGGACGGCTTAGAAGATGGTGGTTTACGCTGTTCGTCCCTTTATCTATCTCGCCTGTAAATAATTCAGAAAACTTTATAAAAGACTACAGAACGACATTAACGACTACAGCAGCAAAAGCTACTACGGGTACAACGTGGTCTCTGGCGCTTCTTCTATCGCCTTCCTTATCCGTTTTCACTAAGGAGGTACTTGCATGTCAACATAATCGAACCGTCCGGTATCGGCGTTAAGCATTTCATTAGACGGCTGGCTCCCAACGCGAAACAAAGTTTGTCTACGCTCGAGCTCGAACCTAAACTACAATGTGTCCCTAAGATTAGTAGGCAGACCTTTATATCACCTTCCTGTCTGTCTGTATGTCCGTCGTCAAAGATCTCATTCAACATGAACTTGTATTTTCACAAGCACTATGATATTTGCAGCTTTAATCTGCTGCCAAATTAGCGGATTCTTAATGTCGAGAAAAATAGAGTCTCAAAAATGTAGCCATTGTTAATATATTGTATTGTGGACATATATCGCACGACACATTGCATCTAGACCATTGACGTCGTCTTGATATACGTCGTTTTCGTGCACGCAGCTGCAGGCTCCACCTACTGCTAGTAGCCCCTTGTCTGCTTTTCACTCTGCTGTTTAGCCTGGTTTTCCACTATGCAAGGTTGCGCAGACAAATAGAAGGATACTGTCTTTCACCTCCATCCCATGCGACCGACTGTTGCTGTTCCTGGCTCTGCTACTCCGCCTTTCTGCCACTTTGTTACCTGGCGCCTCTTCGATTTATATGTGTTTCGTTTCTGTCGTATGTCTTCTATAACCACCAGCACTGCACCAATGCTGCTACAACTCATCAACCCTTCAAGCGGTGAGTCTATCTGTGGGTTTGCTGGTAGGGCCTTAGCCATCCGCCCGCCACACTGAGCGATTGGGCTAGAAAATACATGAATGTCCCCAAGTGGCTGGATGCTTTGCCCTCGTTCAGCTTCAGATTATAGTTCGCTCGCTGGCTTTCACCTTCCTTACAGACGCTGCACCCGATTGACAGCTTAATGGTAGTTAAAATGGGCTTGCTCAGGATAAACAGTGGGATCTTCAAACAGGTGGAGGGTAGAAGCAGAAAAGTGTCGAAGGGGCAGCGGACCACGGCTAGCTCTTGAAGCCACGACGGCGTGTGGGGATTAGGTCTGCAGACATGGGCAGCTAGACGCTCGTTCTTGCTTGCTCGATATCGACCGAGCCTGTTATTAGCTTATGACCGACATCTGTACTAAGCCGCAAACGAGGCAGCTATGAGGTCATCTGGTTATCTGCTGCCTCTGCTGCTGCACGAAGCAGATGAAAAAAGGAAAAAGTAGAGCGGATTCAGAAACTTTCGTTCCAACAGACGTTCGGGCGCTTGACACACGCGTACATACACATTCATTGCCACGTCCCTTTTTCACTACTTTCATTTAATCTATTGGAATATAGAAAAACATATACAAAGAAAAGGCAGACAGACAAATAGACTGAGATTACGACCACAGCAGCGGCTTAGTTCAAGCAGCTCAATCGAGAAAGGGCGCTGCATAGGTGACCGACGGAAACCTCGACGATGTTGGGGCACATTGCTACATTGTTCCGACAGGAAGGCTATTAACGTTTTGAGGGGGCCATGCGGTCCCGCGTCTATTTCTGCTTTGTGTAGATCAAACGTTCGAACATTAAAGACAACATACATGTTACCTGAAAAATTTGCTGCTACAGATCAATGAAACTCGAGTGCTTAATAGGTCGAAAGGCGCTGGTAGCGCTAACGTTTGCCGTGGTGGCATATGGTCTTCGCCGCGATTTTCATACCTACATGTCGGCATGCACATCTGTAGAGTTGGTGTCAAAATGAGTTAGAGCGATAGATAGATATTTGGCTGGGTACCTTATCTTCGTCGCTAAGACGAGGAAGGAAGACGTAGAAACGGCGCCAGAGTAAGACAAGAAGGAAGGTTGCGTTATTTAAAACGTGACATTGTAACGTATAATAGGCAAAACGGGGATTGTTCTAATATGGTCGATGTATGAAATAATTGAAATTAGCACCATCTTTGCGATGCACCATGTTCGTTTGACTGTTTACGGAGATGAGTGTATGTGTGTGAAATAGTAAGCTTGTACGTCTGCATTATACTTTAATGTTTTGATAATTACAGCAAGATACATACAGGTGATTTTTTTCGAGCAGCGAACTCCTTCGAATCCGTTTTGGCGCCAATGGCTAACGCGAATCTCAGAAGAACCTAGCACTATTTCTAAATTTCCCATTGTTAATGTTGCAATAATTCGATTAAAAATGTAAAACGAGTAAATTTACCAGTCTGCCGTTTAGCTTCTAACAAGCAGTACCTACTTGGGGCACCGTTACCTCAACTGTTTAGTGAGCTATCCAGACCAATTTTTATTCATCGGAATTACATTTCTGTTTAGCATTTCACTATATTTTTGACATTTTGCAGTTTTTTAGTTTGTCCATCGTGTTACCTAGCTCTATCTGCGTCCTAACTCACACTGAAACTTAGGCAGCCCATTACCTACTATTGCGTTACAATTGTCAGTTAATAGAGAAAGTACTGTTAGCCTATCTACATGTGTCGTGTTCACGCTATGTGTACTTGCCTCGATGGACTAGGTAAAGTCGTATGTGAATTCAATCAAAAATAATACATTTTGAAATAATGCTAAACGGCGAAATACTGAAATGAAAGGTCAAGATCTCACTATATCTTCAATTAGGAATTCAGCAGTCCGTCTCTGTATACAGAGTACATGAGCAACGTATGTTAGCATCACGTATACACAAACATGCATCAGACCCGGGTGGCGTGTCGTTGCATAAATACTTGTAGATATCCGTGTGTGTGTGTGTGTGTGTGTGTAACACTGACGTATTTGTCTGCATTAAGCGAAACAGTAAAGTGTATAGTGGTTTTTATCTTCTCAGCAACAGCAGCATCGCAAGGGTTGAACACACATTACTAGCCATCATTTATGTTTTTTTATTCTCTTCTTGTAAGGCGACATCGATGAAGACAAGGTGTAGCTCGTCTGCACGTCTTTTGAGTGAACGCCAAGAGAATACACGCTGGCTTCGCGTGTTGTCGTCCTTGATGTCGCTGGATATGGCTTGTTTTCGCTTGTCCATATGTCGTGTTGACGTTTGGTCTGACGAAGAATCCAAAAGAATCCATCCGCAACGAGTGGCAAGCGTGTCTACCTTGCTTCAGGGTCTCCGACAGGCTTTCGCACCGACCCCTAAGCCCAGCTAGGGATCGGAACCCGGCCGATATATAGCTACTGGAAGTAAAGAAACGCCAACGGAAAACTAGAAAAACAAAGGTTGCAACGTAGGATTGCATTCGGTTTCCTGTCTGTTTGCTTTTGTGCGCGGACAACGGGAGAAACATCGACAACATGCCATGCAACATGTCAGACTGCACGTCCCACGTACTCATCTACTCGACCCCGGCAATACTACCGTCAATAGACGGCGCTATTTTAGTCAGTGGCTGCCACGTCCAGTACCATCATTGAGACCCACCGTTCGTCTGTAGGTTTGTCGGGCTGGTAGTCACAAGAGAAAGAGAGAATGTGAATCAGACCAATAGAGAGAGACGACATGTAGAGCTCTCAGAATCCAACTTGGCAAAGATAACACTGTAAAGGTCAAATCAACTTGTCCAGCTACAACATAGTAGCTACAACTTCATAGTCCTTCTTGTGATCCTTGTTTTGTCCCAAGCACAGACAGAAAAATGGAGACAGCTTTTCGAAGTCACGCTCCTTGTCTTATATGGCCAGGGTCACTGACGCGGATAGAATTTCTCTGTGTTACCAAACTGTATGCCACTCGATAGAAGATCTAGGCGCTAAGACTTGCTATGCTATATGACATACATATATTACTATGCAGTATCAATTGCTAAACGTAGCTCGTTTATTTGAAATCAAGTAAATTATCGCATTCAAATATAGGGCGCGCATTTATGCGTTCGCAAATGGACCCAAGCAAACATTGGGCGGAAAGATTTGTAGAAAAACATGCAGTTATGACAGTTGTTGTCGTTGTGGTGATAAAGGACAACTCAAACAAATCAGCGATTCTGACGTATTGACTGCAATTGACCTGACTCCGCTTTAAAACCGTTAGAGCATTGGCTGAGAGCTTATTGATAACGGCTGCCCGAAGCCTCAATGAGATCCTTAAAGGGATTCAACTGAAAAAAAAAGCTGAGAGGTACTAACGTATTAGTTAGTAGGTCGCCAAATGAGTTCCTTGTATGGATGTACTGCATGAACAGGTTAAAATGCAGACAGAATCCGAGTAATAAGTGGAATCTTTTTTCAAAAAGGAAAATGGCGCCACCAGTGTGGACTGACACAACTAAAGAATTTCGAATATACGAATAGAAAGACCTTAAAAACAAAAAAGCAAGGAACACCGTTTGGTGTTTGCCTACCAATTCACCATTCATTAGTTACCGCCTACTTAAGGCTAAATTTTTTAGTCTAAGGCAATCACAGCAAGTGTGCCTCACATATCAGTTCGTGAGGAAACGTAGCTGCTAAGCCACTATAGCCGTTTGCTACAGCAGTTGACTTTGTTCAAGCGAAACACAAGGCCTTCGCTCCGTTTACGTTATTGATTATATTGTAATCTCTGTTAGCGTAAACTTCTAGAGTCACCTTTACACGTTTAACCGTGTTCGAATGAAAAAGTAACGAAGGGGGGGGGGGGGGGGGATTGCTTTAAGATGCGTATGTCTGCAGAGTCCAACGATGAAGTCCGGCGTTGTTCTCCTGTAGAACGAGGCAGAAATAGCGCGTAAAACCAGAAGTCCTCCAAACGTCCTCCTTTTTTGTGGCGTTTGATACCCTTCTCCATTTCTGGGGGCTTTAAGTGTTTGGCCAAATGCCCTCAGTCTAATGTTTCAGCCAGTACGTCCCTCTATATTAGTATATAGTAGTAGCTTTATTCTCGTAACCGAGAACAAAGCTGACGGGCGGGCCGACGCAAAACTCAACATGGCTTATGACGTAACGTGAGAACCATCGTGTATGACAATGCATAGTGCTGTCGAAAGAAGACTACTTAGACAAACTGTACCGCTATGACTAAGGCGCAGGAAAGCAGCAAGTAAATGTTACATATCAATATGTAATGCATTTGAGAATTTTTCAAAAATAAAGGATGAGGTATGCTTTATTTAAAAGCACTAATTAATAAGCTTAATTTTAAGATAAAAGGAACTCTTAATTATTGATTCTCTGGAACTATTCACAAATTTCGTATCATTTGGTTCAAATGTTAATCTGTTAGGTGTAACAAAAGCGGTGTTTAAGGTAATAATAAAAGGGCACGTAAAGGAGAACTAAAATGTGTATTTTTGCATTTTCTTAAGCACCAAACTTAAAATTTCTATTAAATCAGATAAAGAACTGCTTGACGAAGGTTCATAACGATTATAGTAGTAAGTTCCGGCGTTCTTATATAATCAGCCTTGGTCTTAAACATACTATGTTACGAGGCATAAGGTAAAACTGTTTTAAAATGTATGATTATGTAAAAAAAAAAAACTAGATGGTCTGCATATTTTAATTCGAACGATCATTATTCCCAGTCACATTTCGTACATCACAATCCCCGCTTCGTTGCCAAAACCACAGAACGTCACCTTGTTCTTTATAAAAGTCTTATAACTTCTGAAAGAAAATCGACGTACTGAAACATATAGGTGGTACAGTAAGGATCACTTTAAATCCTAACAGGTACAAATTAGTAATTTGCTTACGTGGAAAGTGGCTAGGCAAGTCAAAAAATAATCCAACTGCGGCTACACCTTATTTTGACAAGTTTCAATATTTTAAGCAAAGCATTGGTCCTAGCTTGGTTCTTTAATTCCACTGTACCGCATCTATATATTTTATGAGGTATAATAAATTAATCAACTCTGGTTCACATATGTAATGATAATAATATTGTTTATAATGAAGCTCTTAATTATGATGCTAATAATGCTGCAGTATTTACATACGAACCATAGAAAACATAGATGTATGCGCGTCCCTTTAGATATACAAAAGACCGCAACTGATCTGACTTGACAAGGTACCTTTGTCGTCCTCCACATTTGCATAGATCAATGGCACCGAATCTCATACTACGTTCTCATCGGATCATACCGTTGAAACACGCCTACTGGCCATCTACTTACACCTTTAAAGAGGGTGTGTCGCCTGTATCCTTGCACTCGCAGATACGCTGCCGTCCTCATTTGGCCTAAGACAACTAGAAGAAGAAAATACTATCCTACTATCCACAATCTGTTTCGATGACACTGCTAAGTAACGACCTCCCAAGATCTGCCCGGCCGTCCTGTAAGCCCAATGGCGATATTCTGTGCTTAGATGGTCTATCTATCCGATGATAAAGGGGACGAACATTATACACAGATGCAAAGTAAAGTGTCATGTTGAGGAGATGCTCAAATGGTAGTGGAAGCCAAGACACGGTACAGGAAATAGCGCCGCACATAACCGCTCTCTATATATCTGCGAATTAGTCGTCGTAGGACCAGAAACACAAAGCATTACTTCCCCGGCATAGGGAGAGACTACGAATGGGTGGCATTGGTGTGGGTTGGGATCTAGGTGAACAGGCAAAATCTAGCGGGCCTGTACGAACATCAAGCCAGGCTGCTGCTAATACCGCTGCCATACGCCAACTAATGTTAGAACGTTATCATTTTCGTCCTCACCAATGACCATGTGGTGATTAGAGCGCTTTCTGGCATAATAATCGCTCGTTTTGTTCTGAAAAACCACTACTGAATAATTTCTCGTAAGGGGTTATTAATACATACACGTATGGATGTGCTCCGCAAATAACCTCCAGAGGTTGGAACGGTCTTTGGTCTATAGGCCTTTATAGTATATACAGCCAATCTGCACAAAATCTCTAGTCTGTACATTGACGAAAAGCAAACGGCAGCTGGTTATTTTAGGCCAAGCTTAACCAGGGATCCTCCTGCCAACTGGACTCCTTATAGCATAGCCTGCTCCTTTGTCTGTGTGTGCATTTTGCCTTCCACATGCGACATATTATGAACCAGAGCCTATCTACAAGACACAAAAGTTACTTGAATGGAAAGGTAAACGATAATTGTATGGTGATGTAGTGGTAGCGTCAATACGAGCGGACAGAATATCGCGGATGTATAGCCGAACAATGATTGCTATCGATAATGAATGAAATATGCACAACCATTACGGCATACTAATCGTATAACGTGCATTCATCAAAGTCTCATTGTGAAAGTACAGTTACGCGTGCCGTCATGCAGATACTTGAAAGGGCTACCATACGCATAAGCCTTTTTAGTGCTTTTTTAACTCATAGTATTAAATAAAAAAAAAGAATAGTAGTAGTAGTAGTGGTATCTACAAAAAAAAACTAGTGTTGAATAATGGATGTACCGTAAAAACGTATTTCACAGAAATTGTACATCTCTATTATTATGGATTCAATGTAAGCCATGGTGAAACAATCCATTGATAAATCAACTGGCTTAGTCCAGAAACTAAGTACCAAAGTGCCATATAAATACTCCTCGTTGGCGTTTCCGTCTACCGACCGACCGACCGACCGACTTGAAAGGCCTGATTCCACATAATTATCATAGCAGTTAGCCACCGACGGTACCATAAGTGATGGTAATTCTCGCTTGAAGATTACAGACGGAAAATATCGATTACAGGAAAGGCAGGCACGGGCCATTGCGGCAGGATTAACAGCGGAAGTTGTTCAATTAATAAATTGAGGGGTAATACCGGCTAAGTTGAACGCGCAAAATCACTCCAGTTTGTTTGCATGATGATGATGATTTTTCACTGTTTGGAGCTACATCTTCAGGCGGTGCACTACTGCTTAAGCGAACAGAATAAATAATAACTCAGACAAACGAAATTGTACAACAATTTATTACTGTTATTGCCCGTCGGTTCAGCTAGCTGAACATGGACGAAATGCTATTTGGCAACTACAAATGAACCAGGCAGTCTTCAAAAACGTTAAATAGCTTTTGTACTATTCCCCCCAAACGGACAAAATTTAGCTAATAAGTATTTGTGCTTTCTAGACACTGCAGGGTGAGTGCACGAACGAAATTGGTTCGTTCGAAGGAAAAGGATTTTTTTAGTCTCGAAAATCAATGTTTGATGGTGAAATTTTTGCCCACAGCGTTGCGTAAGTTTATCAAAGACTGGTGAAGACATTGGACAAGGAAGCCTCAAGCGAAAGCACAGTACATGAATGCTGCACACGTTCCAAAACGAAGACTGGAGTGCTGAAGGCCAGCGAGGAGGTGCCCACGTATGGGAACCTGAAGGAAAAGAACGCACTGTCACAATCGAAGAGACGTTTTTTGTCTTTGTAGATTTCAAATCTAAGGGCTTTATCAACCGAATCTGATACTTCACATGTGTTTCAGCACTATAACCCAAATCCTGAAAATGCCGAAGCTGAGTAAAGAATGGGCCAGTTAAAAATATACGTGATGTATTCCACATGCAAATTTCGGAACTTTCAGCAACAAAAACCTCGCCTGCAGCATACATCGACCATACACAAGTCTTCTCCATACACAAGTTCAATCTCTACCGGCAGCCGGAGAGGGACCAGGCAGGAGGCTGGCGTTCCCCGAAGAAGAAATTAAGTTTGGTAACAGTGTCGGATAGATTCGAGCGTATGTTCAGGCTGCTACCTGCAATGACCATCTGGGGAGTCTGCTACTACGAGATACTTGCCGAAAATGAAACAATGAATGCCGTCCATTGTCTTGTGTTCCCCAAGAGACCCATAAACCGCTGGCACCGTAACAAAGAGCGCGCAGCCGGGTTACTTCATTGTATGTCTTAGATGCTTCTTGGATTGAACGAAAGAATACCGAATGCGGGCTTCAATCCGCTCATTCTCGATCTAAGTCCGTCGTGTGATAGTGGGGCTTTTAATTCCTCAAAGAGGGGCAACTAGCATGCAAGAATATCTCACTACCGATTTACTTAGGGAGATGAACACATTTCACGCAAATGGTGAATATATGGCTGCCAAGCAGCTGTCAAAATGCTGCGAAGAAGATGTGTAAAAAATAAAATAGAGCACTTCTGCCCCCTATTGAACCATCATTGTAGCCCAACTGGTTCAAAAATTATTCTATTTCAAAGCCCACCGGATTCGATTGTCGCAGCCTAACAATATATGAATAAAATAAATAAATAAATATGTAAATAAATACAGCAATGATTTATTTCTCTTTCACATTTATGTGAAAGACACATTTTCATAACATCACATTTTTGGTAGGAAGTTAATTACTTTTTCCTGCAATTTAAATTATCAAGGAGTCGTCACAACTACACCCGGATATAAGAGCCTTAGCAATTAAGGCAGAGTACGCACCGAACTGCTTTAATGTGCAAAACTTTTCAATAGTGATGTCAGCTGTCGTCTCCAGAAACGAGAAAACACGTTCCACTCATTGCGGATCAACTCTACTCCTCGAGCAAAATGGCGAAACTTACTGAGATCTCTATCGTAATCTCCCTAAGTCTTCTCTCAATGATGAATTTTCAGGTTATGATTGCTTCGTTGTTATCTATGTCGTTTCTTGGACCAAACTCAACCTCTGATAATAACAACACAGGAGCCACATTTTGTTCAGTCTTGCTTAACACTTATGCGACCCTTTATTGGTTGTTATGGTCGTTGAATTAGTATAGATTGTTATTACTGTTGTATGTCGCGTTCAGTTCTCTAAAATTTGTTTGTTCGTTTTATTGACGTCATTATCTCAGTACGACGGAATTTAGTCTTATGACGGCCCCATAAGCATACTAATTTGCCTGAATCTATCGATGCACAGTTATCGGAGTGTTTTGAATTTATCTTACAAAAGAAACTATAGGATTTTGCATTACTAGGTTGAGGTTATTCCATGATTGACAATGGATACCATTTTCATCATCGAGTTTGACATTGGTTCGTCTGTTCCTGCATCCTTCCTTTTCTATTGCTACACTTGAACGAATAGATTCACTAACACACGAAGTATAGATAGATTAAAAAGGTGGTCCCGTGCGCAAAACGCGTGTCATAGTACTAGACACGGCCACGGCAAACCGGGCCTTCTTTTCTAGCAGTGAGTCTCTAAGGCTGACCTTTATGTGCCCTTCTCTGTTCGTTTGACCGGCTTGGTTCTTTTCTACTTTCCGATTCGATTTAACTGCTTTCTTTCGGCAGCCAGCATTCGACTTTTGAAATCGACCAGTCAATCGAGTAGCTATAGCCAGGTAAGCTGGCACTGATAGCTCCGCCATACTGAGCCTCCCTTCGAATCAACGAGTTTGTGACAAAAGCCTTCCAGACCGCCCTTTTTCTCACTCCTGATCGCGTCCGACGAAACCAGTAGTTGCTACTGATGCTACCACTTTCTACAGCCCGATCGTACGTCCCATCACGTTTCTATTGGCCCGACGTATGCTTGGCCAACATTCGATCCGACCCAACAACCGTTAACTTACTTCCAGTGGATTCAAAATGTTACTTAGCCAGCCAGAACACTAATTTAACATCGTTAGGTATTACCTAAATCAGAGCTAGAAGATTAGCTCAATTAAGGTTGAACAACGTTCATGTGTCTTAGCACCGTCTAACTACGCGAACGAACAAGCTCTTATCAGCCCATTGAACTACTGAACTTTTCCTGAACATAAATTATATTTATAGATCCTTAACTTTTGGGGCTGAGGCAAAAACTGAGCCAAAAAAATTTGTTTTGTTTCTGGGCAAAAGCTATTGGGAGTTGGTAGCAATTCTAACTTTTTAGTTACCACCCACTACGTAACAAGGTGATCAAATATTTGTCTGCAGCCTCTACAAGGTATGAGTTTTTTTTATCTTTTGCACAAAGAAAGTATCAGAATTTTGCCAAGAAAGCCCGACTTCTTGAAAATATTGATGTCTTAATCTTTCCTTGCCTTCGCTACCCAATACGTGCGGAAAGCATATTCCACTGGAAAAACGAACCCCAATGCCAAACGAATAAAAAGTTACTGTTTGTTATCCCCCCTAGAACGCTGTCGGTACCATTTTCTATTCTAGTCGTTGTCGATCCAACTGTACTGATGGCGTTCTACCTTTAATATAATTACCATAGAACATTATATTCAGGTTTAATATATCATGGATGTTAAAGGATTTTTTAAGAGAAACAGTAATTATCATGAACGTTCTAGTTAGTCTAGAGAAAAGCGTCATATCCTGCATAACTTTGCATGCTCCTACAATAGCTTTCTTTAGGGCACAACTAATCTAACGCTGGTACTTCTCAGCTCCTAACTCCATCGATATCCAAGTATTTCAAGAAATCAGCAGTTATACAGATCTGTAAATGGGGTTGCTCCTAATCCCGACAACATCAACTCATCAGATTTATACAGAGTAACCATCCATAGAATAGAGCCTATATAAATATTCGTGAGAGTATACTGACTAGATCTGGTTCGGTCGAATATCTAGGACCTGTATTTTCGGGAAATCTGAAATACTAAAAACATTTTTTCACCGTTAACGCTAAACGCTGTGGACGTGTAGACCTAAACCCTAATCTATCTACATGTTGCTTTCTTAATACTTTTTTCAACCTACGAAATCGTTGCGTGGAGTGAAACCTTTGCCTTACACTTGCTTTAATTTGAAATTATAGAACGTTTTTTATTCTAACCTAAATATAAAGGTGCAAGACATGTTTATTTCGAACGCAGCATAATGATTTACGATAATCTTACATACACAAAATAGCATATATTATATCAAAAATGTTATTAGGTATAAATCTTTGTTTGTTCTCTCTGGAACACAGAACTTATTTAAAGCAGAAAGTGGCTAAAATACATTTTGATAGTTAACTCGTTGCATTATTAAGTTTGCGTCGGTCAGAAACAGTTTATAGGCTATCACCCGAAATGGGGACAGCATTAATAAATTTAAATCCTACGTTGCCTAAAACCTCATTTCTTTCCTACATTTACGTTTGTTAATAAAATAGAAATATAAAAAAATATATATCGACGCACCTAGAAGTTTCTGGTTTGGCAATGTACTAAATGCTGTCATTGCCATTTTTTAATGTCAGAAATTGATTTGACTTCTCTTTATCAATGCACTGATGTAAGATATGCTAACGACCTCATACCCATTTATGGTCCACGACCACCGTTGCCTAACAAAAGTGGCTCTTTCCCACCGAACTAGGCTTAACAGACAGCCGCTTTACTTGTATCATTATCCTTAAGAAAAAAATTCTTGCAAAAGAGCCTACAGGTCACTATTGCGCTATATCGCAGAACACACGATGCAAGGCTCAAAATCTTTGCGACTAAAGCCTGTGAAGAAGCTACCGCTCATCATTTTCCCACCATTCCCTGATCATCAGCTTCAATTCTACCAAAAGCATTCACCGCTGTTTCCATTCCATCTCGCGGCTTTCGCCAGGAAATATTAGTTAGACAAATCAAGCTGAATTCAAGTGCCTTCCAAACGAGGTCAAATCTGGCAATGGAGGAAGTCTCGCCGCTGTTTATAACAGGGGCAACAGCTCTGGAACCAGCAGCGGATTCATCTATAGCCAATATATTATTTGACACAGGGAAAATTGATACGAAAGCCGGCCGTCGTGCAACTCAATAGATCCATTAAGCCTACACTGCATTTAACCTTTGTATAAAAGGGCGAAATAATACGCTTCAGAAAATGCCTACACTTACTGATAGCAACGTTGTTTCGTTTCGATTATTTTTCCACTAAGAGTCATTGCCCTGCTAGCCCGTCTTCCATGCGGTCACATGAGTCTTTGCGGCCGGCTTGTCTTGTTTTTGCCAACAAATCTTTTGTACGTATCAACGACCAAGGGAGCGTATTTTGACATGTACCGGCTATAGCGAATCGACTCCTTTGTATTTTGTCTAACCTGTACGTTTTAATCACGCTCCCACTGTATTCATACGGCTGGTAGGCGAAGGAAATATATAAGGAACATACATTTCTTTACGTAGGGCAGCTGCTGAGAATTGAGAGACTGTAAGAGTATTTTGAAATATAACATCACACTTTTCAGAACAGAATATATATCTGGCGTACCGGTTTTATTGTGCGAGGACGTTCGGACGGTGTTAACAATACAATGAAAACTGTTCGATAAGGAGGAACCCGCCTCAAACTGGCTACCTGAGCGTTTATTCAGAGGACGTGATGATGCTCACGTGTTTCTATGGCGAAGAATACGATACGAGAACTCATTGCTCAAACTCCTAAGTTCCTTTTTATATATCGGCAACACATGTCTGCTTAGGGGTGAATCAGTACTAGTAATTGATAGAAAAGCACAATTTTAGAAGAAGCAGGGTTTGCTGGTCAAGAACTCGGGACCCCTTGTACTTCTTGAGCAACAATTG